>NC_065446.1:6950511-7178802 GCF_917563875.1 Diabrotica virgifera virgifera | reverse complement strand
ATTTGCTAAATTTGAAGTAAAATACGCTACAAAAGACCTTCAAAATGCAAACTATATCAAAGTTACTCTTTTGTAAGACGATATACAAGATTCTTGTATATGATGACGATATATTTTGACTCTATCGATTTTATCATATTTTGCCCTATTGACTTACACTTTTATAAAAATATGCAATATTTGACATTTTTATTTTTGAAGTTATACTGCTTTAGACGCGATTGAGATTGAGGGTGAATTTATATTGATCTGCGCGCATGCGCACACCGACAGTTGGGTATTAGTCTTTATACGGGCTCTGATTGGGTGTTGAAATGATCTGTCAATAATTGTTCAATATGGAGGTTATCGGTAAACAAAAATGTTGTATAATATATTAGTTTTTATTGTTATGAGGACAGAAATAAAATCAAATTTATAATTATAGTGACTTTTTAAATAGTTTTGAAAAGCCACAGGTATGTACGTAATTCTAAATGTTTCAGTTGTATTCCAATAAAAAATTATCTTTATACCTATTTGGAAAATGTAAAAAAAAATAATGTATTTACCTAGTACTTGCTGTGCTATACCCCTAGTAGGCAATGCTTTAATTTACATAATCTGATTACGAACAAACTTTCTACAAATTTTCATCTAATGTATCGTTTTCTTACTCTATATATTGTTGTATTTTAATTCGACAAAAATCAAATAATAAAAATTCATATAAACAAAATGTCAAAAAGTTATTCAGTTTGTGTATATTCCCACATGACGTATACGCGAAGGTGGTGCAGTTTTAAATCGCTTCGACTCGTACGGCGGGATACACGGGAAGTAGGTTCAAGCCCAATGCAAGTTATATCATTTTTTTATTTTTTTTTTATAGATTTTATGATTGTAAGTATATTATTATATAATTTTTTCAAAAAATACGTATTTAATTAAAATTTTTGGCAACAATTATTGTTCAGAAATCATTTGTGGCATATTTCAATGTGTTTGTGTGTTTTATTCTTTTATTTTTTTAATTTTTGGTATTGTTTTAATAAAAATGTTTGGAAAGTAGTAGAGAAACTGTTTAAAGTATATTGATTTCGTTGAAATCATATAATAGAAGTATAACTTCTTACGTGCGTAAAAAGTACACACATTCTTTTTTATCGATAATATGCAATTGGCATATTTGCCTAATGGTACGAACATGCCGAAGATACATGGATGAGCGCGGTGTAGGTCGCGATCGCGGTCGAGGTTTACATCGATGACGGACAGATTATACCGAAGATAGCTTCCTTTCAGTATTCTTTGCGGTTTCCGTATAACCAAAACTTGTCGCAACCTGATTGCAACAAGAAATGAATAAATACACCAGTCGTATCTCCGGCGAATGTCACGTGGTTTAAAAAACACCAATAAACTTTAATTTACCACGCGATCAGCAGCTCGATCGCGATGCAAAACAGACTATTTTGTTTTTGCATAGACATCGCTGTAAACCGTTCGCCGGGTGATAGCTCGCGAGGGTAAACGGGTGACACATCTTTGGTATAGTTTGTTCGCTAAACTCAGACAAAACTGACTAGTGATTTTAGTAGGTAATTTTTTTGTTTTTGGCCAATTTTGCCAAAATTTTCTAAATTACTAACTATTTAGTAATTATTAACTATTTAGTAATTATTTTTTTTGCCAATTTTACCAAATTGGCAAAATTACTTACTAAAATCATTAGCCAGTTATGTCTGAGTTTAGCGAACTGACATAATATGTGCGATCTCATAAGAAAATTAAAGTTTGTTTTGACATCGATCTAGCGGTTGCGATTGAGACCTACACCCCCACATCCATGTATGTTCGGCATGTTCGTACCCTAAGGGCTGGTTGTTCGAAAGCTAATCAAGAGGTTGATTATAATCAAGGCCCTTTAACAACCATCAAATAACAAAATCCGTTGTTCGTACGCCAATCAATTGATTGTAATCAATTATGTTAATTATCTTTATGATAATTAACATAACTGATTAATTAAATTATTATTAATTATTAATTAACATAACAATTTATTAACATAATTGACTAACTAATCAATTAATCTCATAATTGTAATCAATTATGTTTTCAGCAACCAATAAAAGTTGACATTGACAGTTGATTACAGTAATGAAATATTTGATAATGTTCAGTTAATTCCATTTTTGATTAGCGTTCGACCAACCGGCCCTTAGTCTACTCATAATACATATGTTATTTTCATATTATACTTCCTAGTCTATTATTGTTGTTATAACAGAAATAGATAAAGTGATATATTGCACAAAGCATAGAGGTTTTTACTGACTATTAAAATAATCCAGCAGCTTCCTTCCAATGAACCGTAAATGATATACCATATTTGTGTATATACCATAATTTATCCGGAAATCACTATGTATTTAAAATGATCGACTGACTATGTTTAGAACACACTAATCTAAAATAACTCAACCCTGAACAGTGTGACATAACTAAATTTAGCCAGATCCCTACACGCTTTATCCAAAATTAATTATTGTTGATGGAATATCATTTAGTATCATTAAGTTTTAAAATTTTATAAAGCATAATATATGTATTTTCCGAAAATTGAGAATTTAACCATTTTTGACAACATTTTTGAAAGAAACGTTCGACTTAGATATTAGTTAGTCTGTCCACGATATTTTCAGAATTCTTCTGTACACCCACAGCTCGAATGATTCTAGTTTTTTCATTGATGCAGCATTCAAGGTCCAAGCTTCCATTCCATAAAACAAAGTCGAGAAAACGTAGCACCTAGCCAACATAACTCTTAGCTCCAACTTCAAATCTCTTGTGCAGAGCACTTTTCTCATTTTGTTAAAATTTGCTCTTGCCTTTTCTATTCTGATTTTGATTTCCTGTAAGTAATCTCCTGTGGAGTTGGTCATTGTTCCAAGGTAATCATATTGGTCGACTCGTCCGATATTGGATCCGTTTATGAAGAGATTTTCGTTATTTCTTTGAGTTTTCGATATTCTCATAAACTTTGTCTTCTTGACATTCATTGTTAGCCCGTATTCTTGTCCAAACTCTGCTATTCTGGTCACCAGACTCTGAAGATCCCAATATTTTCAGCTAAGATGACAGTGTCATCCGCATATCTAATATTGTTAATGGGAACTCCATTTACCTTCATTCCAGCTGTTTCACCCTCAAGAGAGGTTGAGCTCTTTTTAAGATCTCTTCCGAGTAGGCATTAAAAAGAACTGGCGAAAACACACATCCCTGTCTCACTCCATGTCTGATTTCAATTTCCTCTGACAGCTGGTCGTTAACACGTACTTTTGCTAGTTGCTTATAGTATAAATTCGATATAATCCTGAGGTCATTGTAGTCCAGCTTCTTTGATTCCAGGACATGCATTAATTTTTCATGTCGTATTTTGTGGAATGCTTTATTATGGTCAATAAAACACGCATATATATCTTGATCGACGTCCAGGCACCTTTGTATAAGTATGTTAAGTGAAAAAAGAGCTTCACGAGTTCCCAGGCCTTTGCGAAACCCAAACTGCATATCATTAATGTCTATGTCCAGTTTATGATATATTCGGTTATGGATGACTTTCAGTAGCAACTTTAGCACATGGGACATCAAACTAATGATGCGGCAGTCGCCGCATTCTCTTGCGTATTTCTTTTTAGGGAGGCAAATAAAGATCGACGTCAACCATTCTTTGGGTAATGTGCCTGAGCTATAAATTTTGTTCAAGAGTACCACTAAAACATCAATATGCTGCTCATCTATAATTTTTAAAAGGTCGATAGGAAGCATGTCAGGTCCTGGGCTTTTCCTGTTTTTCATTGTTGTTTTTCATTGTTGGTATAGGTGATACCAAAGTCCGACGCTCTCATAGGGCATAAGGACAACGAGAAAAAGAAGAAGTAAGCAGATATCTCTAGGATTCGTTAACTTATTTATATAGACTATTTATATTTATATTATTAGTATTTATATAGACTTGATTTTTGTTAAATGTACTAAAATATTTATTAGTTATTTTCATCAGCAGTTTTCAAATATTCGTAGTACATATTTACATTACTGAAGTTGCACTAGAGATAAACCATATACGAAATTTATCTATTTTGACATCATTAACGATTATATTGATTATCACTTCTATTATAGTATCTGATAGTATTGCGTTGTTAAAATAGTTTTATCTTTGGAAAATACTTTTAAAACTTTATCAATTAGTAGCTAAAAGTGTTAATATTTATATAATTAATCAAATTCTCCATCATTCTTGATAACAATATTAAAAACTATATAAATAATGTTTATGCACTGATATGCTTTTATTGAATTTTATAACATTTTACTATACTGCTGAAAAATGAGGTTACAAGTGGGATTATGTACCCTTTCTCTGATATTTTTAGTATTGCTTTTAGAACCAGGTAAGTAGGTATAGTGTAAGTAATAGAAATAGTAGACCGGTTCAATGTACAGGTTTTGATAGTTCTTCTTTAAGCTATTTTTTCTGGTAATTAAATATGTACCTCACTAAAAATACAAATTGTTTACTGAGGTATATACCTTTGTTCTTAAAATTTAAATTAATTTTGACCATTTTTTATTTGCATTTAAATTTACAGGGACGTATACTTTACAGGGACTTACGCGATGTACAGCACTCGCCCTGCTCGTGCTCTAAACATCGCGTGCGTGCGCAAAAAGCATGCTTCACGAACTGTTTCGTAAATATATATTTTAACCTAGTGTTTTCATTACTTACTCCACTTGTAATTGGTCGGAAGAACAATTAAAACTGATACTCGTAATTCATTTTCTACTTCTTCCGTATTTTCTGCGTCACTCTCATCATCAAATTCAATAATTAATTTATTTTCACCATTAATGTGGAAGTGCCCAATCTTCATATTATAATATTCTGCAACTTTGATCACTTTGGCCATTCTTGTTTGCTAGTCTTCTTTGGTAATATTACACTTCTTTTTTAATTTTCTCAATTAGCTTTTTATCTAATTTGGGAAACGTATTTGTACGCCTTATATTTGGTTTTAATTGTCCCCAATTAACTCAATGGGATTGAAAACACAAAAATAGGAGGGAAGTCTCAATATAGTGTGTCCATGCTTTTCGGCAATACTTTCTTGCTTCGTGTGTAGAATTTTAATACCTAATCTGTTTTATTTTGTATAAAAATCTTCAAAATAGAAATAATGTTGCATAGCTGAACTGCCAAGCTACACAAAGCTTTGCAGTTCAGCTTTTTTGAATATACATTTGGTATCTTAGTCAGCTGTCGCTAATGGTAGGAAGCGTTATCAAGCAATGTGGTTGGCTCTAAGTTTGGGAACAGTAAGTTTTCACACCAATCTTTAAAAGTATCAGCTTTCATATTCTACTGGTAGTCAACTTTCTTCTTCTTAAAGTTTCATCTCCAATCGGAGGTTGGATATCATAATGGCTATGGTCACTTTATTGGCTGCTGCTCTGAACAGTTGTAATGAACTACAGTTAAACCATTCTCTAAGGTTCCTCAGCCAGGAGATGCGTCTTCTTCCTATGCTTCTTCTTCCTTGGATCCTTCCTTGGATCCTTCCTTGTATAATAACTCTCAGTAACTCTTACGTTTCTCATCTGGTAATGTGAACCAAATATTCCAGTTTTCTTGTTTTTATACTGGTCCTAATTTCTAACTCCTTATTTAAACGTCGTAGCACTTCAACATTGGTAATCCTTTGAACCCACTGAATTTTCAATATTCTTCTGTAACACCACATTTCGAACGCTTCTATTTTTCTTATGTGTTGTCTTTTCAATGTCCAAGCTATGTAATGTAATGGAAATAAATGATCCATTCCGTATAGTAATATAGAAAATATGTAGCATCTTAGAGCCCTGAATCTGAGAGGTAACTGAAGGTCTTTGTTTGTAAGCAGTGTCTTCATTTTTATAAATGCTTGCCCTGCAGTTTCAATTCGGACTTTAATTTCTTTGCTTTGGTCATTTTTGTCATCAACCCAGGTCAAATATTTCAACTAGGTCAACTAGTCAACTTTACAATCCTCTATTTTCTTCCCACATAATATTAAAGCATTCGGTATCTATCCCTGCAATAATTAGCCGCGATACATCATTTGCAGGAATTTTTGATATGCACATGTTTGAACCATCTGCCCATCCTTACTTTACTGTATCGTGAGTGTCATACCAAGTTTAATCTAAAGAGTAAATTCGCCCATTTTCTTGCCTATATTTAGTAATTTGTTCTAGGTCCATATTACGTCTGTTGACTATTCTTAGGCTTTTCATAACTGCTTGACGATAATTTATTCTTTTTAATATAAAACCCATTTGCTTTATCCAATTTTGAAGAGGTTTCTCACAGCTGTTCATATTTCGACCGGTTGTTTCCAATTTCTTTCTGATTATTTCATTGCAGGTTCAATGTAGGTATTTAATTGCATTTGTTGTAATTGTATATTGTGATTTTCAATAGTTTTATTGTAAAATAAAAACCGGAAAAATACTGAAATTAAAACCCAACTATAGCCTCAGATTTTCTTAACATTCTCTTTTTTGAATCATTTGCTTATGTTGGATAATAAGAAAGTTAGGTGCTTTAACAACTAGACATGTTCTTTATCAATACACGGTGCTTTTACATAAGTATGGCGAACTTTAAGGGGTAATTCTGCATGAAAAAATAATGACTGGCGATTTATTTATTGCTTTAAAACCGGTTGAGATATGCAAATAAAATTTGGTGGGTTTTAATACGTAGTTATTGCATATTTTTTAACATACAATTAAGAATTTAATATTCACCATTATCGCGCATACGGGTAATATGGCCTAGCATATTACCCGTACGCAAGCTAATGGTGAATATAAAATTCTTAATTGTATGTCAAAAAATCCGTAATAACTATCTCTTAAAACCTACCAAATTTCATTGGCAATTTCCAACTTGTTTTAGAGCAATAAATAAATCGTTAGTTTGTAAGAAAAAATTCAACATCCCATATCTCGGAAACGAAACATTTGCGGACATACGTCTATAAAGCAAACTGTCATTATTTCTTCATGCAGAATTACTCCTTAAAGTTTGTCGCACTTATCTAGAAATACCCTGTATTGATGAAGAGCGTGTCAAGTTGTTAAAGTACCTAACTTTTTTATTATCCAACATAAGTGAATGAATCAAAAAATAGAATATTAAGAAAACCTGAGGCTATAGTTGGGTTTTAATTTCAGTATTTTATAAATGCTAGAACCACAGGGTGATGTGAACTTTGATGAAAAAAACACAGCTTGATTCGTACATCCGGTATACAATAAAAATTTACCTGTTTAGTAACAATATTCTTAAAGCGATATTGTTAAAGAATAAGGCTATAACATATTACAAAATCATTTAAATCGGCCAACAGGTTTAGGAAATACGAGGAATCGCCAAAAATGGCCAAATTTTTAAGTGGGCGGATTTCTATGCACGCAAGTTTAGTACAATTAAAATGTGCCGGAATATATCCACCCAGCATATCGAAGATCTGAAATTGGTTTCGGCTTTATCAATAGCAATTGTCGAGTCTTATGAAGTAAATGATACAGCGCAAGTTTCACTTTTTGTACTCACTGCAAGCTCACTGTCTCGTTTACCAAAGCTTCTTGTATGATTTCTCCAGAATAAGCATTAACCAATATCAGCGACAGTATGCAACCTTTGCCTGACCGCTCTCCTTATCTCAATTTTTTCATTTTTCATTACACTATAATATAGTGTAGGTAACAAAGGTTGAACCTTGCAAAATGGACACAAGTCTGGTTTTATTTTTTTTTTCTGGTATATCAAGGGGTGCTTATTATAAGACTAACTTTTTCTGAAAGAATTTCGCCCCGGAACCCCCCTTTTCACCCCTTTGAAGGGGGTAATTCGTGGTTTTTCCGGAACGAAGCCCTTCTTGTAACTTTTACAAAAAAAATTTTTTATAGAAATATGAAGAGGACTATATTTTCTACGATTTATTTCCCGGCAGAATATGTCTATCATCCCCCGTTTAGCAGGGGTGGCGCCCCAAAGTTGACAAGTTTTTAAAAAAGATGTTTTTAAAAAATATATATTTTTCCCTAACTCTAACGGAAATTAAGAAGAAATCCTGCGGCAATTATTCACAAATAAGTGACTGATTTTTTGGTATATGTTTCACTTAAAGGTAATTGCCCTATTTTTAATTACAGGGTGTTACATTTTAAAAAACCCCTTTTTATACCATCTGAACCGTTTATGCTAGAGTAAAAAGACTTTTAGAGATTACCCATGTACTGGTGTTATTTACAAATTTGTATAATGCACCACCATTTTTTTCCCGGAACCACCCCAAAAAAAAGAAGAATTAATAAATAAAGTGATTTTCTTGGAATCCTTCACACACAATGCCCTTTATTAATATGCTTCATATATCATTTTGTGAACGTTATTATTACCCATGCATGGACACCAAAAGAGATTTCCTAGTGCAACCCCTGTAGCCAAAAAAAAATAAATAAAATGGGGGGTTGAAAATTTATGTTTTTAAGTTTTGTTTAAAAAGAATGCATGGGTAATGAGAAAATCGTAAAAACATCCTCGCCAAGGGATAGGGGTAGTTTCTGCAGTATATTTTCAAGGATAGGGGTGGTTTCCGCAGGGATGTTGCAATAACCATATATATTTTTGAAAAGCACTATTGATGAAGCATATGCCCATATGGACCAAAAAGCAAAAATAAAAAAAAATTCGACCCCCCCATTTTATTTATTTTTTTTGCCTACAGGGATTGCACTAGGAAATCGCTTTTGGTGTCCATGCATGGGTAATAATAACGTGCACAAAATGATATATGAAGCATATTAATGAAGGGCATTGTGTGTTAAGGATTCCAATAAAATCACTTTATTTATTAATTCTTCTTTTTTTTTGGGTGGTCCCGGGAAAACAATGGGGGTGCATTATACAAATTTTTAAATAACACCAGTACGTGGGTAATCTCTAAAAGTCTTTTTACTCTAGCATAAACGGTTCAGATGGTATAAAAAGGGGTTTTTTAAAATGTAACACCCTGTAATTAAAAATAGGGCAATTACCTTTAAGTAAAACATATACCAAAAAATCAGTCACTTATTTGTGAATAATTTCCGCAGAATTTCTTCTTAATTTCCGTAAGGCTACGGCTCCACGGGCTGGAAATTGACGCTAGCAGTAGCCGCAAAACGAACTAAAGGTTCCTCAGAACGGAATAGGAATAGCCGAACTGTACCGACTACAGGACTTGTGCGTAGTCGGTACAGTTCGGCTATTCCTATTCCGTTCTGAGGAACCTTTAGTTCGTTTTGCGGCTACTGCTAGCGTCAATTTCCAGCCCGTGGAGCCGTAGCCTTAGAGTTAGGGGAAAATATATATTTTTTAAAAACATCTTTTTTAAAAACTTGTCAACTTTGGGGCGCCACCCCTGCTAAACGGTGGATGATAGACATATTCTGCCGGGAAATAAATCGTAGAAAATATAGTCCTCTTCATATTTCTATAAAAAAAAATTTTATCCCCTTTAAAGGGGTGAAAAGGGGGGTTCCGGGACGACATTTTTTCAGAAAAAGTTAGTCTTATAATAAGCACCCCTTGATATAACAGAAAAAAAATAAAACCGGACTTGACCATTTTGCAAGGTTCAACCTTTGTTTCCTACACTAATATCTAACTATTAGTTATCATATTATTATGTTAATATTATAATGATTTTAATTATTTTTTAATTTTAATTATTTTAGCGTCTGGATACAATATTGTGTGTTATTTTTCAAGCTGGGCTATATATAGAAATTTTACTGCAGCAAAGTTTGATATTTCTAATATAGACCCCTCTTTGTGCACCCACATTAATTTTGCGTTCGTAGAATTATTTGAAGACGGTTCTTTATTCATAGTAGACCCTTGGGAATCCGACGATGATGGTAAATACCGTAAGTATACTTATTCATTTGAAACTGTTAGAAAACATACGTAGATTACGTAGCCTGTTTGATTAATAATTGGAAATATTTTACCTGTAGATTCCTAGGCTCAAAATATTACGGTTTACCCCAAATCAACTAGTCCGAAAATGCTTCCTAAGGGAGCTAGAGCTCTTTGAAGATGGCGTATTTTCAATAATACTATTGAAAACGCTACTATTTAGAAAAATGAAAACTGATACGTCTATTTAACTTCCAGGGATAAATCGTAACCATAAATTGCGAATTTTAACTTCTAAGCATTTTTGACACTGCAAAACAAAATCAAAAATTGGACATATTCAAAAAACAAAATGTTCACAAAACATAAGATTACAATACGTTTCCGATGGATACTCACATTTGTATCTTGTCCTCCCTAAGGGGTGTTTCAAACTTAATATAAGAAAAACACTTCGTTTCTTCCACCTGGTATAAGTACAAAAAATAAGTTTGAGTAAACCTTTGCACAACTGTGTAAATACTACATAAAAATCTAAAATAATAAAAAAAACTGACGGAATCCGTTAATATGTTCCCGAGAAAATCAAATATCCCTAACTTATGCCTCGCAGTGTATTCGTCAAGGTATTAAATACATAAAATTTTGAAACGAATAATTCATCATACTTTAAATGATGGCATTATTTTTTAAATTAGCTGAATAAAGACAAAATTTTTCTAAACTAAGTATAAATACGTATATTGAGTTTTGTATTTTTTTTCTCTGATTGTGGCCTTGGTTTAGAACTAGAACCTTTAGCCACGTAATTGTATAACTTATCACTAACTCAGGTGTAATGTGTAGTGTGTGTGTTGAGTAAGTGTCTTGTTACTTTGCAAAGTCGACGTCATTGTCTTTGCAAAGAGACGCTAATTGTATCCGAACGTCTGCGGTCCCTCCGGTGAGTACCGATCCCACAAGGACAGAAACTAGTTTTGTATTTAATGTCTTGACGAAATTTATACATAATTTCAAAATTTCACCTTGAATTACTCATAATATCGTAGATAACACACTTCTTGAGATGAAATCATCAAGTAGCTTCTAAAAACATAAAAATATACAGGATGGTTCATTAAAACTAAAGATCATGGACTATGCAATAGTTGGGTGAATCGTCCTGTATATTTAACTTTATATTTATAAAGCGCCCATTTGAATTTAAAAATTAACGTGTCCTAGTATTTTTTATAATTTTCTAAAATAAGGACACAAACAATTTTATTCCATAAGTGGTTACCATACTTTATGATTTCAAAATTTCACCCTTAAGGTACGTATCTGCTCGAATGGATACGGTATGCCCTCCCCTACAAACACGCAGCACCAACCTAATGGATACATACCTTCAAGCAACTTTTAAATATATAAAAAATATAGAGGGTGTTCCAGTAAAAAAAGCTTATGGACTGTGCTAGGCTTGCGTGAATGGTTGATTTTATTTTTACATTACCAGTTTTTGGGTAGCATCTTAAATACTCAATCAAACAAAATACTGTAGCAGTTTTTTTACTGTAATAACATAACTACAATGAGACTAGCGGTTCGTATGTATATACAACTTTATTTATATAACTGTACAGACGAAATTATTTTACAGACTAACTCTATTTACAAAATTCGTTCCCTATATATTGAATACAAAATACCAGACATTTTCTTGAACGTTCCAGAAAAACGGAACCGCCCATCACTAGTAATCCGTGGCCTTGACTGTCGAACATTCACGAGAAATCATTTCCTCACTCGTTCGGTGAGTCATTGTTCCAGATATCTCCTACGTGATGGGCTGTCGAGAAGGAACCTGTTATTTGCGGTCGGTAATTCGTCACAATACGTAAAATTTTGAGAGGTATATGTCCATATTTAATTGTTTTAGACGGTTTTCAACATCTGGCTGAATTAAAACAATCTCAACCAGAATTAAAAATATTGATTAGTCTTGGAGGATGGAATGAGGGTTCCAAAAATTTCTCTGCTGTGAGTGCTGATCCCGAAAGCAGAAGCCGACTGGTATCTCAAACATTAGAATTAATTGAAAAATATAAGTTCGATGGTATTGATATAGATTGGGAATATCCAACATTAAGAAGTGCGGCTCATTTCGAAGATAAGGTACGTTAAAAAAATCCACAAGGAAAGAAAATTCCTGCAGCTGGCTATATACCATAAATCACAAAAAATACTGGATCATTTTCGTCGTCATATTCATATATTTAATCATTGCATATTTCACAATTTTTACATTTAGGTTTGAATATTTTTAATCCCAATGTATGGATATCTGATAATGTTTTATTTTCAATATCAACTTAAACTTTAAATTCGTTAGCTGAAGTAACAATAAAACAGCTCGTAACGTTGCATTGACAGTTTGTCTTTGACATACTTCTAAAGTTCATTTACCTTCAGTTGATATTCAACTCTCAAAATGTGAGGTTCATCCCTATCACGTTACATCCACGTGGGTTAGAGTCCTGTGTTGCCCTGGGTAATATCCAGGAATATTTGCAACATCCATTATTTTTATTTACAATATGTAGTATAATTTAAGATCTTGTAACATTTAAAGGGTTTTTACCCATAACTTTTTGGTGGCTCACGCATGCATGCTATTGTAAGTATATATAACCTCTGGCAATTCTTAACCTTAGTCAACTTTTACATTTTCCTTAATTAATTAGGTTATGCTTATCCTTTTGGGGCTTTTAACACTGATGATGGATTATTTGTTAATCCGAAAAGGTTTTGTTTATGTGATGTAACCCTTATTGGGGTCTTTAAATATACCTTTTACAAAGGATCCAGTATTTTTTTATAAGGTACGTTGTTCATTCTAAACAATTGACATTTGTTTTATGTAATCATACTAAATACATAACTCATTATCGCAAGTATACTTTATCTCTTCACAATCCAACAAGCAAGATACTACAACCATGTTTACTGGTGAGAAGTGATAAAGATAGATAAGCGAAGATAATTGATCAAGTGATAATTGATCAGTTATCGACCACGATTAAAAATGATTAAATTACTAATATGGCCATTAAAAAATAGGGGTTTGGTGATAAGAGTGTGAAAATTAAGGGTTGTATGCATTTTTTAAAGCCACATCATAAAAAATAAAAATAATAAAAATTGTACAAAAAATTAAAAAATATATTTGAGGTGGACCACTAGTATCACTTAAGGGATGAAAAATATATTATAACCTATTCTCATATCTACCGAATATACTTATAAAATTTCATAAAAACCGGTCATGCCGTTTCGCAGCAGTATGGCAAGCAACACTGTGATACGAGAATTGTATCTGTTTATATTTATCCCTATGCTGGGTTATCAATATCGATTCCTTTTACCGACATATCTTTCTAAGCGTATGCCACCAGGTCTTCTTTGGTCCCATTTCGAGATGGTATTATATCCCTGACTTTCCTGAATCATTTACTATGATATTTCTATATAGTAAGTGAATTTTACTGTCATGTTCGGGTGTGGTGGGGGTTTTAAAAACAAGTCAGATGCTAACACTTTTTTGGTAGATAGATTATGTTAAAATGGATTTCTGAAGAATTAACTTTGCTCCAATAAAGTCATCACAGGAACACCGAACACATATTTTATTTTTTTATTTTATGCTTTCCTCTATACTTTCTCCCTTAAAAATAAGTTTTGTAAAATTAATTCATCTACTCTGTACCAAATATAGCATTCCAAACAATGGTCTGAAGACTGGACAAAATCTACAATAACAACAATACACAAAAAAGGCAGCTTCCATAAATGAGACAATTATAGAACTATTTCTCTTATATCACATGCCAGCAAGATAATGCTACAAATCAATGAGAGGCTGAAAACATTCTTTCAAAGAGAAATTCCACAAGAGCAAACTGGTTTCTTTACTAAAGTTAGAGGCACTCGAGAACACCTATTGAATATAAGAATGATAATCGAAAAATCTAGGGAAATCAATATTCCACTATACATATGTTTTATTGATTATCGTACAGCGTTCGACAGGGTCAAGCGAAGACACTTATGGCGAATACTAAAAGAAGTACCACGGCACCTAATTTCGCTTATAACCGAACTATACGAACATATTACTGGATCAGTTAAAGTGCTTGACACACTTTCAAACGAATTTCATCCAGAACGGGGTGTCAGACATTGATGTATACTGTTCCCACAATGAATCAATATATATGGGAAGCATATTATGAAAATAGCATTTGAAGAATGGGAAAAGGGCATCTCAATAAATTGTCAAAAAATTAACAACCTACGTTTCGTGGATAACACATCCCTTGTTGCAAATAGTCAAGCAGAGCTGGTTGATCCTATACGACTGGTCGAAAACGAAAGTCAAATATTTAGTCTGTAGTTAAACATATCAAAGACAAAGATCATGATAATGGATAGACTACATAATAATGATCCATAGATAATCATAATTGACCGGTTTGAGGTTGTGAGCTTATTCTTATATCTTACATAAGGTTGCCATAGCAAAAATGACCAAAACATGGAAGGACTATCACATTTCAAGACTGTCAAAGATGAGGTTGATCAACTGCATAATATTCCCAATACTGACCTACGAATGTGAATCTTGGACCCTGAGAAAATCGGAAAGAAAAAGATTGGCGCCACTGAAATGTTTTATTGGAGACGAATGTTACGAATTCCTTGGACCGGCCGTAGGATAAATAATTCAATTTTGAGAGACCTAATAGCCAGGGAGGTAGTGTCAAATTTGACCGGAGCATTTTAGCATGGCTGTTTTCTTTTTATTTAGGTAGGTGTTCCAAAGCTTATTAACAAATGATGTGTCAGCTGGCCCAAAACCGGGGATTTTAGACAAGAAAAGGTAAAATATGAAAGTTGATGGACAAACGCTACACCTTAAATGTCAGGTATTTATATACGTTACTCATAACATTTGATAGACTTGCTTACTTGGCTCCTACCTTTCACTCAGGAGATCCGGGTTCAAATCCTGGCACGGAAAATTCTTTTTGTTTTTTAAATTGACATTTTATTTTGAAAAATAGTTATTTTTATAATACCACGGCATGTCCACTTGGCCAGCTAACATTTTTTGCAACGTACATGCTGCAGCTGACACTTTTTTATTACAATCTAAAATTCATAAATTATTGATGTATACTTTTTAATCTTTGCCACACTAGTCCAATATTTTTTATTATTAACTAGCTGATCCGGCAAACTTCGTACCACCTTAAAACTAAATAATGTTTGAAAGTTTAATACCTAAAAATTACCAGAAAGCCAAAAACTACTAAAAAATATTGCGTACCTATACTTTTTTCTACCAAATGCATAGTTTACGATTCGATAAGAGACATAGGTACAGACAAACATTCATTTTTATGTATTATAGAGAATAGGGAAATATTTAGATTGCTATTAAAAAATGGGGGTTGGTGAGAGAAAAGTGAAAATTTAGGATTGTATCTTTCGGTTCTACAACATATAAAATTAAGAAAAAACAGTTTGTCCAAAAAAATAACAAATAATGTCTCCCTTTCCCCTTAGATTGTTGGTCTTACCAACTCAGGAACCTTCAGAGGTTCATATACAACAAATTTGCTTATTAAGATCAATCATAATATTATGATCAAAAATGCATAGTTTTCGATTTTATAAAAGAAAAACAGATTTTTTTTATATTGTCTCGTATAAATAATAAAAACGTGGTGTTATAAAAATAATTATTTTTCAAAATAAAATGTTAATTTAAAAAACAAAAAGAATTTTCCGCGTCAGGATTTGAACCTGGATCTCCTGAGTGAAAGGTAGGAGCCAAGTAAGCAAGACGATCAAATGTTCCGAGTAACGTATATAAATATTTGACATTTAAGTTGTAGCGTTTGTCCATCAACTTTCATATTTTACCTTTTCTTGTCTAAAATCCCCGGTTTTGGGCCAGCTGACACATGATTTGTTAATAAGCTTTGGAACACCTACCTAAATAAAAAGAAACCAGCCATGCTAAAATGCTCCGGTCAAATTTGACACTACCTCCCAGGCTATAAGTGTTAGTCAAAGACTCTCCGCTAAAGTTTATCTCCAACAATTAAAATACTTTGGACATGTTATGAGAACAACCACAGAAAACATGAAAAGACTCATTATACAAGGAAAGGTGGAAGGCCGAAGATCAAGAGGAGGATCCCCAACAAGATGGGTCGATCAAATTACAGGAATATGCAAAAGACCTATGCATGAAATAAAAGAAATGACTAGAGACAGAGATCTTTGGAGAACGACAATGCACGACATCACGTCGGCCACTACACTCCCTCCGGGGGGTCAGCATTGAAGAGAGAGATAAGTTTCGTGTATTGTGATTTATATTATTATACTATATTAAATGATATATGTCGAAAACAAAAAAAAATATGAAACATAATGCAATTTTCTAAGAAACAAAAGTATGGATGAGTGTGATGAGATAATATAGACAGAATGTTTATTGGTACATTTTGTACCACAAATTTGGTGTGGCCATTTATTATTTGCTATTTATACACTATATTCATTTCTGTCGGCAAAGGATTAATACATAATATGTTTTATTATTACGTTTTGCAGGAAAACTTTGTATTACTACTGAAAGATTTTAGCGAGGCTTATAAACCAAAAGGTCTTTTGGTAACAGCAGCTCTTGCAGGAGCAGTAGATAAAATTAATGCTGCTTATGATGTTGACGAAATCACAAAGTAAGTGATATTTATTTAATTCTTTAAATATAATATTCTTGTGGTATTAACTTCCCAAAATAATTAACATATTTTTATATTTCGAAATTTTATCGGTTGTATCAGTAACTTCAACTAAATCTACTATATTTTGGTGTAGCAATGGTTATATTTGTCCAGACAGCAAAAGATGTCTAAAAGACATCTAGTGGGCGTCATTTAATTCCTCTAAAAGACGTCATTCTGGATGTTTATTGGATGTGAAAATGGCGTCAGTTAAAAAACGTCCAATGAACTTCAGAATAGTGAAATGGTTTTGCTTTATGTTTAACTTTATTTAAATTTAAACACTTAATTATTAGTCTTCAAGTTCAGAGAGAGTCTGTAATTTGGAATAAATTCAATATCTCAAATACTAATTGTTTTTTTGAAAAATGCTCAGACCCGTCGATTAGTATTTCAAATTGTCTTTTTTGACGTACAATAATAATATATACATTGTGTCCCAATTTAGAAATATGACGTTATCGTTTATTTTCTTAAATGGCAACACTATCATTTTGATAGCCATTTTGATAGGGTGTGTAAAGTTATACATAACTGCAAAATATCAAATTTTTATTCTCTACCATTTACAAGATAATAGAAAATAACAAAGTTATGTCTGTAATTTGGAATAAATTCCATAATTAAAATACTAATTGTTTTTTTGAAAAATGCTCAGAGCCGTCGATTAGTATGTATTTCAAATTGTCATTTTTGACATACAATAATAATGTTTACAGGGTGTCCCAATTTAGAGATATGACGCCATCGTTGATTTTCTTAAATGGCAACACTGTCATTTTGATAGCTATTTTGATAGGGTGTGTAAAGTTATACACAACTGCAAAATTTCAAATTTTTATTCCTTCCATTTACAAGATAATAAAAAATAACCAAGTTATGAAAAACAAGTAATCAAATAATAATTGAATTTAATTATTTCAATTAAGCAAATACTCATAATGTTGCCCTCAATTATTGTCAAATTGTCAATGGGCAACGTTCTGAGCATTTGCTTATTTGAAATAATTAAATTCAATTATTATTTGATTACTTGTTTTTCATAACTTTGTTATTTTTTATTATCTTGTAAATGGTAGGGAATAAAAATTTGAAATTTTGCAGTTGTTTATAACTTTACACACCCTATAAAAATAGCTATCAAAATGACAGTGTTGCCATTTAAGAAAATCAACGACGACGTCATATCTCTAAATTGGGACACCCTGTATACATTATTATTGTATGTCAAAAATGACAATTTGAAATACTAGTCGACGGGTCTGAGCATTTTTCAAAAAAACAATTAGTATTTTTATTATTGAATTTATTCCAAATTACAGACATAACTTTGTTATTTTCTATTATCTTGAAAATGGTAGAGAATAAAAATTTGATATTTTGCAGTTGTGTATAACTTTACACACCCTATCAAAATAGCTATCAAAATGACAGTGTTGCCATTTAAGAAAATCAACGATGACGTCATATCTCGAAATTGGGACACCCTGTATACATTATTATTATATGTCAAAAAGGACAATTTGAAATACTAATCGACGGGTCTGAGCATTTTTCAGAAAAACAATTAGTATTTGAGATATTGAATTTATTCCAAATTACAGACTCTCTCTGTATATTATTGTATTTATACAGGGTGTAACAAAAATACAGGTCATAAATTAAATCACATATTCTGGGACCAAAAATAGTCCAAATGAACCTAACTTACCTTAGTACAAATATGCACATAAAAAAAGTTACAGCCCTTTGAAGTTACAAAATGAAAATCGATTTTTTCGAATATATCGAAAACTATTGGAGATTTTTTATTGAAAATGGACATGTGACATTCTTATGGCAGAAACATCGTAAAGAAAAATTATAGTAAAATTTGTGCACCCCATAAAAATTTTATAGGGATATTGTTCCCTTAAACCCCCCAAACTTTTGTGTACGTCTCAGTTAAATTATTATTGTGGTACCATTAGTTAAAATCAATATTACTAAAACTTTTTTGCCTCTTAATATTTTTTTGATAAGGCAGTTTTTATCGAGTTGAGGCTTATTTTTCAATATGTTTACATAAAAATTTTATGGGGGATTTGTTCTTTTAACCCCCCAAATATTTGTGTACGTTTTGATTAAAATATTACTGCGGTACCATTAGTTAAACACAGTGTTTTTAAAACTTTTTTGCCTCTTTGTATTTTTTCGAAAAGGCACCTTTTATCGAGATGTGGCTTCTTTTTTAATATGGTTCAAAATATGCCTAAAAATGTAAATCATAAATAAATTTTCATATTATTACCAAGTCTCCATAATCGTACTTAACCATATACAAATATGTGGTGGATATGAAAAATATTCGAAATATCTCGATAAAAACTGACTTTTCGAAAAAGTACTAAGAGGAAGAAAGTCTTGAAAACATTGTGTTTAACTAATGGTACTACAATAATAATTTAGTTGGAACGTACACAAAAGTTGGGGGGGGGGTTAAAGGAACAAAACCCCCATAAAAATTGTATGGGGTGTCCAAATTTCACTATAATTTTCTCTTAAGATGCTACTACCATAATAATGCCACATGTCTATTTTCAATAAAAAATCTCTAATAGTTTTCGATATATTGGAAAAAATCAATTTTCATTTTGTAACTTCAAAGGGATGTACTTAACTTTTTTTATGTGCACATTTGTACTAAGGTAAGTTAGGTTTAATCGAATTATTTTTGGTCCCAGAATATGTGATTAAATTTATGACCTGTATTTTTGTTACACCCTGTATATTATGTATATAAATATACAGGATGATTGATTAGAGTGATAAAGCTCAATAGATCCGCTATAGTAATAGATAGCAATAAAAGTTAATAACAAAAATTGTAGCTAACTTTGCGCTTCACATTACAAAATTAGTTAGAATGTTACAGGGTGTTCGATAACATAGTGGCAGACCAATCATAGGTTTGTTTTAAAAGGAACACCCTATATTTTATTTTATATACGAAATCTTCTTAACTTATCCATCACAAAAATATAAAGGTTTGTTATGTTATAACTGTTTTTTTACTTACGGTTTAACCTGCCGGTCATAACCGGTCAGAAAACCGGTTATTCCAAAAACCGGTGTTCGGTATTTTTTAATCAATAGTCAATACGCATTAGTTTACAGCATTTTTCTTATATGCACTTTAGTTTACGATACTCCATTATAATCGGTCTAAAAATCGATACTATTGAAACTGTAGGGATGGGAAAAACCTACCGGTTTTAACTTAAAACCGGTTTTTTTCCTCTGCAGTAATCGGTTTTTTCGGTTGTTTTTTTTTTGTCCCGGTTATAACTGGTTTTTTCTTTATACAATAATAACCGGCGAAAAACCGGATAAGCGGAAAAAATAAGGAATTCAGAGAAAAAAATGGGAAAATTTTTCTCCCTCGCGCCTAAATGAGAAATTTTAAGCTGACTGAAACCAATTTCACAACACTGATGACTGATTTTTATACTGATATGGATTCGAATAAAGTGTCGCAAACTAAAGCGCAATGTATATGTAACCTATTGGGTATTGGCTATGACTAATAAAACCGAACACCGGTTTTTGGAATAAACGGTTTTTTTGACCAGTTATAACCGCCAGGTTAAACCGTAGGTAAAAAACCGGTATAAACGAAAACCGGTGTTTTGTCAACAACCACCATCCGTAATTGAAAGATTATATTGATACCAAGATAATCAATCTATATATAAACGGTTCGGGATAGCTTGTAGCAGGGCATATCTGGATTCATTTCTAATAATGTGTTCGAAAGATTGTAGGTTTCGAGATTTGATGGTGGTCTCGGTTAATTTTCAATCTTTTGAGGACCTTCTCATTTACGACTCATTAGTTCATGGGATTCTTAAGTATTTTCCGGTATAGCAACATCTCAAATGCTTTCAATTTTCTACACATATTTTCGTTCATAGTACCTCTTATACCAAGAGCTAGATTGTGGCGCTTGAAGGAGGCCTTCATCCGGTTGAAGGTGGATCTAGCTTTTCCGATAGCGCTCTTATCTTGGTTGTTGGTCCATTTTTCATTAATTAGGGAGCCGATGTAGCTGTAGTTCTTCTACTGGGGTTTGGTAAACATAGACTGGACCTCCTGTTATATAATGTTATAATTATAGTAATTTTGGCACACTGATGAAAAGACAGTCGACCTATACTAGTCAAATCCGTGTTTATCGTCCAACCAATACTAGGATTGAAGGCTAATATAATATCTACCAGGTCTACCTTATAGAGGCTTTTATATCAGGTTATAGACGTTTCCCAGTAAATATATGAGGACGCCGTATAATATGATATATCATGGACCCCATAATATATATAAAACAACTTCCCCATTTGTGCTCTGAATTTCAATATTTTTCCAGGGGTAACTTATCCGGTTTTACACCGGTTATTACTTTAAAAAGAAAAAAAACCGGTTAAATCCGGGACAAAAAAACAACCGGAAAAACCGATTATTGTGGAGTAAAACAACCGGTTTTAGGTTATACTCGGTAAGTTTTTCCCATCCCTAATTGGAACCCTTACTGAAAAAAACCTGGCATCGCCTATGATCAGAGTAATTGGAGAGGGAGACTTGCTTTTACCCTACTATTTCCTAGCTATGCTTATTTCTTTAAATTATTGTATTAAATACTTTGTGTGTATGTGTGTGTGAAAAAATGGCATGGATGCAGGTCCGTTAGCCACAGATGTTTATTTTATTTTAACCTCAATTTATTAGTTTTGTTATATTTATACGTATTTCACTTAAATGACCATATTTGTTTCTTTCAAGTAGTTTATGAGTAATTTAAATATTTCCATTTTATGACAACTTAGTAGATATTCTATACTAATTGGAAAATGAACTTGTGTTTGTCGTAAAATGTAAATATAATATAATTAAATACTTTGTGTTCCTTAATATTTTAAAATATTTTAGATATTTGGATATGTTAAACCTTATGACTTATGATTATCATGGTGCTTTCGACAATTTTATAGGACATATTTCTCCTCTGCATGCTTCATCTTTAGATTACAAACATGGAAGGAACTCAACCTACATTGTTGTAAGTAGCTAGACTTTAATTTTCAATAAGATACCATATTATTTATTGGTATATAACGACTTATATAATATTATGTGTTAAGTTTTAAGTATATGGCATTAAGCCGCAAATGATTTAAATGAAAATTATATTTTTAACTGTTATTTGACATTTCGATTTCCAATTCGGAAATCGTTATTTAAGATTATTTAAAAAAAATCCAAAAACTCCAGAGAGCGAATTAAAAAATAGAAAAGTTTCTGTCCGTTATTTTTCAACATATCTGGAAGAAGTCAATAAGAAAGACGTATAATCCCGTGGGTATATAATATTTAAGCAAAAAAGCGGCTTTTATCATTAATTTCATATACTCGTATAATATACAGGGTGTCCCAAAAAGATTGGTCATAAATTATACCACACAATTTGGAGTCAAAAATAGTTCGATTGAACCTAACTTACCTTAGTACAAATGTGTTCATAAAAAAAGTTACAGCCCTTTCAAATTACAAAATGAAAATCGATTTTTTTCCAATATATCGAAAACTATTAGCGATTTTTTATTAAAAATGGACACGTATCATTCTTATGGCAGGATCATCTTAAAAAAAATTATAGTGAGATTTGTCCACCCCATAATAATTTTATGGGGGTTTTGATCCCTTACCCTTAGGGTTTGAGTGCCTGGTAAGGTTATACAATGTGGAACCTTACCAGGCACTCAAATTTATCTGTTTGTCCTTTGTTAAATGTGTAGTTATATGTTAATTTAAGAGGAAACAGTAGCGATCAACAGGTAGCAAAAAACACGTTCCAAGATTGCGGCTGTAATTTTGAACATTTTTTCGAGATATCTGGCACACGTATTCGTAATATAATAAAGAATGGCGGTACAGAGCCCAATTTGAAAAATATATTAATATGTGGAAATTACTCTGTAATTAAATACAATATTAAAAAAACGAGCCTGTACCGCCATTAAGAAGAACAAAAAACTACACTTTCTTCAAATAAATTTTTTATCCGATGCCTAGATTTTGTGTCATTTTGGAACTACTGAAATTTTTGAAGATATTCTTCTTTAGGCGCGATTCGATTGAGGGTAAAATTGTACATAAATCAGCGCGCCTGCGCAGACAGTATGTACACAGACAGTATGTAGTTCATTGCTAATCTTTCAAGATAGGTATGTATGTATGTGTAACCGTGCAAATAAATCATTAAAAGAATATATTAGTGTTTTTAGGAAATGTATTATTTATTATAACTCTTGTGTTTTTGGATTTGTGTTTCTCTGTAGTAAAATAATAAAATATTATGTAAGCATAACATTTTTACACTATATGTCGCCGTGTTGTGTAATTATATCCTAAACTTACATGTCAATTACAAGGACCTCGCTGGAGTAGTTGGTAATGCGTTAGCTCTGAGATTGGAATGACGCGGGTTCAAATCCTGGGCGATTCACATTTTTTTTTTATTTTTGGTTGTTTTAATAAAAAATTTTTGAAAGTGGTAGATAAGAAAGTTAGTTTGATTTTTAAATAAAACAAATAACCTGTTAAGTATATTTACTTCGTTTAAATTACCTATTATATAATAGAAGAATATCTTCTTCTACTGTGCGTACAAAGTACACACACATTCTTTTTTATTTCATTAGTAGTTCCAAAATGACACAAAATCTAGGCATCGGAAAAAAAAGTTTATTTTAAGAAAGTGTATTTTTTTGTTCTTCTTAATGGCGGTACAGGCTCGTTTTTTTAATATTGTATTTAATGACAGAGTAGTTTCCACATATTAATATATTTTTCAAATTGAGCTCTGTACCACCATTCTTTATTATGTTACGAATACGTGTGCCAAATATATTGCCAATATTCAAAATTACAGCCGCAACCTTGGAACGCGTTTTCGCTACCTGTTGATCGCTACTGTTTCCTCTTAAGTTGCCACCAAATTATTTATTTCATATTAAATGACATTCGAGGATAATACCTTCTTTTTATTGACGAAATGGCAAGATGCTCTATATAGCGAAAGTGTACTTGGGCAAGATTAAATAAATTCAGTGCTCGATATCTGCCTTTGACTTTGTAAAATTCATATATTCGAGCATTCAACCATTTCCTATTTTAATTTTTTTGTTACAGGCTACTGGTCTTGAATATTGGTTATCCATGAATGTCGATCCGGCTAAAATAAATATGGGTGTTCCCACTTACGGTAGAACGTTCACTCTTCTGGACCAGGATCACACTTCACTTTATGATCCTGTTGCTGGACCCGGAAATAAGGGAGAATACACAGGATTGAAAGGTTCTTTGGGGTATCATGAGGTTTGTATCAATAAACTAAGTCCTTTAGTATCAATTGACGATATCAGCGGTTCTTGAAATACGCAGCATTGTACTGTTGGAAATACAGTAAAAAACATTCAAATTTCACTATTAAGTCACCGCCATACACAAACGCAGATGACACTGCCATAACAACAGAGAATCTAGAAGACCTACAAACCCTCTTGAACGCTTTAAACAACGAATTCGCTAAAAAGGTTTAACAGTCGACGCAAAGAAAATATAATGGATGGTGGTCGGAAAAATTAATATCAAAGAATCAGTGCTAAAATTAGATAGCAAATGACCAGCGAAATGACGAGCCTTCTCCAGAATAGAACTTGCACGAAAAAGCCTTGTTAACTGCCATTAGAAGTGTATAAGTCTCTCATTGACGACACCTTAAGGGTATTAAAGTGTTCATTCAATTTCCATCGGCTTCTAGAAATATAATCTATATCAAAGGAGCTTTTATGTCACCAAGTTATTTAATTATAGATAGATAATTACTTACCTAAAATTTAAGTTGAAAATTAAAGACTTTGTTGGAAAAACCCGCATTTTCCGAGAAAATTTTCGTCGAAGTAAATCGAAAAAAACATGTCTCTGTAGAATTTGATTACGGTAAATTTTCATTTGAGTGTTTTTGGTGTAGAATTAAAATCTTTGGAATTATAGAGCAAAAGTTGAAAAAACACGATATGGGGGCTCCATTTTGTTTATAAAAAAAGTAGCACACTATCTGCGGACTTTGCATACCTATATTATTATTATATAGAATCATAAGATTCGATTCCAGCAATAAAATTGCTGGTAAATAACTTTTCCTTGTATTTTGCTAACTTGACCAGAGTATTTAGTGGATACCTCTTTACACAAAAACCTTATGAATTTTTTTAAAACGTTTTTATATACTTGGCTTGGTCGGTGTCACGTTTTCCGCAAATTTTGTAATCCATTTTAAAAATAGTTCTAGGCTACCTAGGTACCTGCAATTTTCAGAATAGCTCAGAGTTGGCTAACAATGCAATATTTAACTGCTATTATATGGATAAATCGATTTTTTTTTAATTTCAAACTATTTTAAAAATGTGACTAATGCTATGACATTTGAATTCCATTTTAACGTAAGTTAAGTCATAGATAGATGGTAGCTCAGTGGTAGAGCGTTAGACTGGAGATCGATAGGTTCTGAGTTCGAAACCTGACTGTTGCTTACCTTTTTTTTAATTTTTTAACACAATGTAGGTATTACAATTATGTCATAATTAAAAGTTAATATACTTAAAATTCATATTTTATATGTTAATTATTATATATGCCAAATTAAACAACCGTGGTATTATAAGAAGTACTTTTTTATACTAGTGTAATTTTTGGAATTATAATCTGGACCTCGGAGGTAAACTACACTATGTTATTTCGAGTAACTGTGTTTAGCGTGTGTTTGCAATAAAGTTGAGAGCACTTAGGATGTTAATAAAAATCTGATATATCGCATAATTGGTTGAAACACCATATTACAACGACAGAAAACGCAGCCGACTGCGTTAACAAAATATAATGCAGTATTAACTATCGCTGCGAGATATCGTCGCACCACATCAATGTGTTGGTTCTCGTTATTTCGCCGTGGCAGTTAATCTCGCGAAAATTTGACTGTGTGCACGGCTTTTTTGCATTTAGTCCAATGCTCTTCTACACTTAAATTGTCGTAGATGTTAACACTGTTTTCATAGATGGTAACACTTCGTCTAAGATTTTCACGTAATTAGCTCTAGCAGTTTCAGAGTTTAGCATAGTGTTATATTCTGTGAATTTTATGCTGGGACCTTTTTGAAGTTATAATTCTTTACGATCGAGAGTGAAATTTTATCACATACCGGGCGCATGCGCACACAGACAGTATGTATTTCGTTGCTAATCTTTCAAGATATGTATGTATCAGCGCTGTCAGAGCAAATAAGTCATACTATATCATATAAAAGGATATATTAGTGTTCTTAGTAAATGTATTATTTATAATAATTTTTGTGTCTTTGGATTTGTCTTCCTCGGGAATAAGATATTTTATAATATTAGTAAGTATATTTAAAGTATTTTTGTATACCTACTTCACTTAGTCAGTATGTATGAGAAATCTTGTAACCTGTCAAAGCAAAAGAAATATAGCTCAGTGGTAGAGCGTGTGACCGGAGACCATGAGGTCCCGGGTTCAAATCCCGGACGATTCATATTTTTTTTATATTTTTGGTATTGTTTTATTAAAATTTTTTTAAAAGTGGTCGATAAAGAAAGTTAGTTTAATATTTAAATAAAATACAAATAACCTGTTAAGTATATTAATTTCGTTGAAGTCATAATAATAGAAGTATAACTTCTTACGTGCGTACAAAGTACACACACATTCTTTTTTGCGTTAAATATGCGTGCTCTGAGCTTTAATTTTATAAGGTAGTGGATCGGAGTTTTCTTTGATTTATAGAGTTTAAAGTCGATTACAAAATTCTTTTATGACATAGAAATTGAAACAACAAAATAATTTTATATTGGGCCCTATAAATAATAAAAAGGTTTTATTATAAAAAGTTATTTTTTATAAAAGTGTAATTATTTATAAATGTATCTGATCTTGATTTCAGATCTGCGAATTCTTCTCTGGTTCTGATTCCACTTACTATTGGGACGATGAACAAAAAGTACCTCACAGAATTTATAACGATCAGTGGATTGGTTATGATGACGAAAGGTCAATGGCGAAAAAAATTGACTTTGCCGTAGAGCGTGGCGTCGGTGGCATTATGGTTTGGACCTTGGACACAGATGACTTTACCGGAATATGTGGAAAAAAATACATATTGCTTAATACTATTAAAAACAGATTAGAGTATCATGAAAAACAAAAGAATGGAAAAAAATAAGCTAGTAGTTAAAATATTTTTGTTAGAACCATAATTTGTTTACTTGAAAGAGTGTTTGACATTGTATTTATATAGATTATATACAAATATTTTTTTTATTATTACAATCAATCAATATGGAAAATTTGTCATATATTACTGATAATGACTTAATTATATATAATAATAATAAATTATTATAATAATTATTATAATTATTATATAAAGTCGATGATAATATAGTAACCTTTTTACAACATATAATGACAGAGTGGAAAACTAGAATTCACCTTCAAATACCTGGTGAAAGTAACATCGAAACTGAAAATATCGTAATCAGCCGGGGCCTGTTTCAAGGAGATACGTTGAGTCCTCTGTGGTTCTGTCTAGCTATGAACCCACTATCTCAGCTATTGAACTCCACAGATGCAGGTTTTAGCATCAAAAATAACAACAATGTGGTGGCGAAGCTTAATCATTTATTGTACATGGATGATTTGAAATTAATGGCTTCCACTCGAAACCAACTCGACGAGATGCTAAAAACTGTAGAAACGTTTTCTAATGATATTAGTATGCACTTCGGACTAGATAAGTGCCGTATTTTAAATATAGTCAGAGGAAAAGTACAGCCCGGAGGATTCGATATGCAAAATGGCCAGAACATCGAGGCCATGGGTGAAAACGACATGTATAAATATCTTGGAGTAAAGCAAGCGCGGAAAATTGACCATAAACAAATGAAAACAGAGATAACTACTGAGTTTATACGAAGGGTAAAACAGCTGCTTCGCTCACACCTTAACAGTAGAAATTTGTTTAAGTCACTAAACACCTACGCATGTTCCGCGCTTAGCTACTCATTTGGTATTGTTAAGTGGACAAAAACAGATATAGAAGCTCTTCAGCGAAAAGTACGAACACACCTCACAAAGGCACAAAAACACCATCCTAAAAGTGCAGTAGAACGAACAACATTACCACCATATCTAGGAGGAAGAGGACTTATGGATATAGGTGAGCAATTAGATAAACAAATTGCTAATTTAAGAACTTATTTTCAGATGCAGGCTGAGACATCTACTCTACAACACCGATCAAACTGAGGGAACCAGAAATGCGCATAAACCACCTTACTAAGGACGAAAAAGTGCGCGCCTGGATCGGTAAACCTCTGCACGGGCAACATCCCAATGAGGTCAGCCAAGATTATGTCGACAATATAGCGTCGAACTACTGGTTGACATCAGGAAAGATGTTCCCTGAGACGGAGGGTTCATTACTTGCCATTCAGGATCAGGTTATACCAACCAGAAATTACTTGAAATATATCATCAAAGACCCTCAGGTTCAAAACGACGGATGCCGATATG
This sequence comes from Diabrotica virgifera virgifera, assembly GCF_917563875.1. Lineage (NCBI taxonomy): Eukaryota > Metazoa > Arthropoda > Insecta > Coleoptera > Chrysomelidae > Diabrotica > Diabrotica virgifera. The sequence goes on along the minus strand of NC_065446.1, from coordinate 7,150,271 downwards.
GATGTCAAGCCCAAGAAACCATCCAACATTTTACAGGGGGCTGCCAGGCATTTGCTGCAACTGAATATAAGGAACGGCATGATGCAGTGGGAAAAATCCTTCATCAAGAGATAGCTATCAAGCTGGGACTTCTCCAAACAGACCATCTCCCGTATTATCAATACGTCCCTGAGAGTATGCTTGAGGATGGCAACTACAAGCTATACTGGGACCGCACTGTGCTCACAGACCAAACAGTGGCACATAATAGACCAGATCTCGTACTAGTTAATAAATTAAGAAGACAAACAACACTAATTGATGTGGCGATACCTAACAAAAATAATCTACGTAGTAAATTAACTGAAAAGATCGCCAAGTACAGAGATCTAGAAATGAAAATACGAAGGCAATGGAGAATGCAAAATACCCAGACGATACCGATTATTATGTCTACTACTGGAGTACTGGAGTCATTCCGAAGACCCTCCTCGAAATCATAAAAAAGCTGGGTCTGAATGAACATCTTTATAAGACCATGCAGAAAGCTGTACTACTCGCGACGGCCAGATGCGTACGAAAATTTCTGGGAGATACACCTGCATTCCAAGTCACCTAGGGCTCGATAACACGGAAAGAGTCCCACCAGAGCTCAATCCTTTTGATACCGTCGGTATCTGGGATGAGTCAATTTTCCCCTTAGAGGGAGTGTGGGCCGTATGGCTAAATCTGGATAATAATACTAATAATAAATTATTAGTACGAAATGTTGATATCTTACATAGTCACACAAAGATTTATAACAATATAGCAACATAATCATAGGATATACAAAAAATATCAAGTGCTGAGTAATAATTTCTACTTCCTATCCTACCCCACTCCTTTAGAAACCTGGACATCTCTTAGACAGTGTAAACGAAAAAGTCTCTGATTTCTCCTCTTGGAGTGAACAGACGCAATCTCTCTCTGCCACTAGTTACCACGTGGTGAAATATCGCAAATCTTCAATGCTAGCATATGTTTTCGATTGCTTTGCCTTCCACTTGTTGGTGCGTCGAGAACGGTTCCTTTTTCCTCCACGACAGCGAAGTTGGTCTAGATGGTAATGATTTTTCAAAACAAATAACAAAATCATTCATAATGTCGGCCATTGTTTTATTGTTATGACGACGTTCGTGTATCCACACTGCAGCGACCAAACGCTATTCTATTGTATGGTTTGTTCAACAGTAAATGGTTGAATTCAATTAGTGCGGTCGTAAATATTATTAAATTTATCTGACCTGGCCCATTGTTAAGACCCACCCGGAGCGATAAGCCACCGAGGTAGACAGAGTTGGTCTTTTGCAATTAACACTGACTAGACGGTACTGCCATAATAAAGCATGAAATAAATTTTACCTGAAACCGGGCCTTTTATACTATTATCGGTTAATCCAGGATGTTTATAGTGGTAACTAATTGAACTCAAACCATTTACTGTTAAACATACCATATACGCTATGAGCTCGTACGTAGAGGGGATATTTACAAATTCGCGAGCGCCAGTAGTGACAAGTCTGTAAACCTTTACCGGAAATTTGACATAAATGTCAAAGTGGTTAATTTAAAATTAAAATTAAAAACATTAATTATAAAAAATATTAGTTGGTCAAAGCTGTGGTATATATTTTTACCTTAAATATACTTATGTTTTAAATACTGAATTTAAGTTTTTTTACTGTTCCGTAACATGTAATTATAAATTATTCTATTAATCTTAGCGCCATCTACACGATAATTGTGAAAGTATCCGAAGTAAGAAATTCATATTTTATTAATAGAACGTCAAAATGATTAGCAAAATCTTAAAAAAAATCGATTAAAATTTAATTACTTTTTTGCGTTGTAAATATTAAGCGATAACAATTAAATAATTTTAAAAATTACCGGTGAAAGTTGAATTAGTAATCCGCTAGGAACGCCACCAGCGAAGCAAAAGGAGAAGGAGCAAAGTCAATTATGATTAACTAAGTTATCACCTAACTTTATCCGCCAAAATCCGAATGCCACCTCTCACATCCACCTAAAAACAAATCCTTCCTTGTCTATAGTACCTATACATATATACATAAAATACGCATAAAGAACGAGATGTGCAGCTATTTGTTTACACTTATATTAGTATAACATATTTTAAATTTATATCAGAACACACCTACACGGCTACATATATTTATTTATAAAATAATCTTTTTATGTTATCTGGGCACATTTTAGTACTAATATAATATTATCTTCGATTTTTAGAAAACAATACATTTTGTGTGTTTATTTTACAAATAACTTTCTCAACGACTGATAAGATCGAGATTTTTTCTATAAAAAAAATCAAAATACCCATTTTAAGTCGTACTTGATTAATAAATATAAAAATGAAACTTCAAATTTATTTAGGATTTGTTTCGTTAATATTTCTGTGGGCGTATTCTACTCCAGGTAAATAATTTTAAAATATATTTAGTGTTTATATACAATGTAATTAACAAAATATTTTGGTGCTATTAATTGAGTGATCCTTGTCCCTAATGCCGCGTCCTCACTGGTAAAAATTTGCGTCGAACCAGCTGTTCGTCGCAAATATTTGCGTGCTCGAGGTAAATTGTGCTAATATGGACGCGTTTGTCGCATAAATCGGACTCAAGAATTTTCGACGCACATAACGCAGATGCTCCGTCGGTTTTTAGCCGCGTCCTCACTGGTAAAAATTTGCGACGCAAATTCTTGCGACGAACCATTAGTTCAATACGCACGAAAAATTTACCAGTGAGGACGCGGCTTAAGATACTGATGTTCAGATATCGTATCAGTTCTTGTTGTGGTAATTGTATTCTTCTTCTTTTTGACTGGCTTTACAACTAAGGTACCGTCTGGTCTCTCAAAAAACATCTTTAACACTCTGTCCTTGTCCATCTTATCCGATTAGATTTTATATCTGATAATTTTTTCAGTACGATACAATATCACCAATTCAGCTGTACGACGCCTTTTCCACTCTCCTATCAATTCATCTCTTTGACGGCTAATATCATTCTAAAAACCTTTCATTCAAATACCTGCAAATTATTTATTTCTCGCTAATGCAGATTCCATGTTTCGCTTCCATATGTAATAACTTTGTTCCAGATTAACCATTTTAATTGTATTGTATAAAAATATTCTCTGCTTTTTACGCAGTGTTTGTTTGTTCCATATTACATATATTGCCAGATGAAATTTCCTTGGACGTTCTTAGAACTTTAACTTTTGTCTTTTTATCAGGATTTTTGATATTATAAGGAGCTTGTTATTTCTCTTATTGCGCATTTTTTTGTTTTATTAAAAGTTTACTATCTATACTTATGAGCTTTTATGTATTCTACTGATATTTTGTTTAAGTTATGTGCTAGTTCACTTATTTCCCCTACAGTCATTAGTGAGCAATATGCAACTAATTTAATTTCTAAAAATCACCACTGATTTGATCTTATGGAGCTGGCATAGTTAACCTTTGAACTCTTCTGTTGAATTTTTCAAATAGGTCACTGGTTATAATTATTTTTGTCCTAATAACTCTATCGTCCATATATTAAGTAACTAAACTTGTTTATAGCTTCAGTAAAGCATTTTCTTTCATTAAAATTAATCCAAAACATCGCGAACCCTGGAATACCAAAGGTATTCGCATATCAGCCAAGAATATGCGTCCAGTACTGTACACCACGAAATTGACTACCAACGTCTCTGTCACTGAATATGTCACTAAGTACAGGACAACCTATCTAAAACTTATCAAATCGGCTAAAAAGGCCTACTATAAAAATCTTCTGGGAAGCTCTAACAGTGTTGCAAAAGAAACCTGGTCTATAATAAACGATCTTCGAAATAAAACTCACACAGCTCACACATTTCCCTTCCTGATCCTCAAAATCTAAATGAATACTTACTTTATTAATGTGAGTAAAAATATAACATCAACTAATCTGCCACAACAAAATCCCATTTCCAATCTCCCTAGTTCAAGAAAGATCTCGAATTTATTCTTTATAAGTAAGACCAGTTGATAAATCTGAATTGGACCAAACAATCAATAGTATCAAAAGCAAATATTCCTGTAGTACAACTGGACTATCCATAAAAATGTTCTCAAATCTCCCAGAAAATATGCTAGAAGTCCTAATCTCACTTATTAATGATTCTTTTGAGAAAGGTAAATTTCCAGAGTACCTAAAGACAGCCATCATTATTCCTCTTCATCAGGGTGGTGAAAAATCTAATGCTTGCAATTTATAGACCTATTTCATTACTACCGGTACTGTCCAAAATTATTAACAGACTCATAAAAGCCCGACTTATGTCCTTTCTAGTCTAATTGAAACCAACATTATATCACAAAATCAGTTCGGCTGTTTAAGTAATAAATGTTTCATTGGTGTCATGTTTTCTGTACTACTGTCTGTACTTCTGTTTTTTGTGATTATGCCAAAGCTTTTGATTGTGTAGATCACGACATTTTTATAAAAAAAACTAAATTTCTACGGAATTCGAGGTATTTCTTTGAATTGGTTTCAATCTTACTTGGATAATATGAAACAACTGGTTATAGACTGGGAGATATTATACAGAAGTTCAGCCACGATTTTCTAAGTCCTGCCTTTTGCAATACTGGAAGGGTAGACGATGTACTTACAATCTGTGGAAACATCCACAAATTTCTTGTGACATTTTCCTGTAAAAATGAGATTTTCCCAAAAAATAAAAATAGGATTTTGCGATGAATTTCTAAGTCCTGCCATATCCGTAGATAGACAGGATACTATCGGTTTTATGAAGAAAATTTTTTGGGCAGGAGGGTTGCAAACGGGGTAACGGAGTATATATGTATACAAACATGTAAGGAAAATAATGAAATTTTCATGATTTTCTAGGTCCTGCCAACTAAATAAACTAAACATATTTATTTCAAAATGCTCAAAAAAAATATTGGCATGACGTCTCCTTATGTTTAAGTATATTTGTCCCTTGGAAAATTCTGCGGAAAATTTTCACCCTGATTCCGTGATTTTCTTAGTCCTGCCTTTAAAAAGTTATAATACTTAAATACAATCAATACCTTTTCGGTACTCGGCAGGAAGGTTAAATAGTTCTTGTAAGACGGCAGGAGTCCTAGATTTGTAAGAAAATTCGTGAAAAAGTCAACGATTTTCTGAGTCATGCCATTTTGCACATGTTTCAAGAATCTTAATATAAGTCTATTTACAAAGAAGCAGGATGGTTTTATGGTTATTTTGTATACAGGGTGGGGCATTAGTGTGACAAAGTCCAATTACTCGTTTGTCGTAAGATATACGAAAAAAGATATTTAGGTAAAACATGGACCACAGATAGGACTATGATTTAACAGTATTTTCTAATATACAGGGCTACCCGTTTTGACAGGGTGACACAAATTTATGTTTTTTTTAATGGAATACCCTGTATATTTTTACATTTTTGGATTCTACTCGATGTTCTCTTTAATAAAATATAGTGTTTTGAAATATTATACGAGGTAAATTAAAATATAATTACGTTTTTTTGTTAATTTTTGTTGTGTATTTTTATTGTAATGTCATATTCGTGTTTGGCCATCCCAAAAACCCTCGAATAATCTGCTTGCTTTAATTTATTGCCGATATCCCACGAAACTCCAGATGACGTGCCTTAGCAGCAACTCTGAGCACTAGGTGATTCGGAGGTCGGTTCTGCTTGCGTATTCGTAACTCCATAAACCTCCCAAATAACAAAATTTTGCCCTTAATACACTTATTTTGACAGGTTTATGCACTTTTGGATGCATGTTATGCACTAAAATGCAATTTCCACCCATTTTTATATTGTACACCTTTTCCTGATGTTATCCTGAACACAATGCAAAAAGTTGCAAGTAGATAGGTGCTGTATTTAAAAATCGATTTATTCTGGTGTTGTTAGTGTTAGGACATTTTGCTATTAAATATAGGAAACAATATCGGGACAATATCTACAATCCTACAATATCAGGAAAACCAGTTGAGTGCGGCAACTTAGCGCCTGTTACATGCGTGTGTATATTGTGGGAAGTAAGAAGGCGGGATAAAATTGCTATGCAACAAAATTATATTGATAACAAAAAACAATGTTTCATGAGAATAAAACACGGCTAAACAAATCTTAAAGGCCGCCTACCAATGAAACGAGTGTGATTCATGCTCATAAAACATTTTTGTTTTCGGAGAGTCGCATAAATGGCCGGACGTCTATTTGTTTAACAGTGTTTTATTTCCATGAAACGTTATTGACGTTTCATGTTTCTTTGATGTGCGGCCTGCCTAAGGGGGCTAAAGCTCTTTACAGATGGCGCGTTGTAATTAGTTTTTTATATCTCCAGAACGCTTCCATTTCGAAAGACAAAAACTGGTCCGTCTTTTTTTCTTCCAGAAATAAATCGATTCCATCAATTGCGAATCTCTAGTACCAGTCATAGGAATATTTTTTGTCTTTCCCTTTTAGGTATTTTTGACACTAGATTATTAAATTGTGAGGTATTCTAGTACTAAAAGGTACTCCTGCTTTAAGTCAGTAGGATGCACGGTTTTCTGGAAAAATCCATTTTAAAATTTTTCGTTTGTTGAATTTGAAAAAAATTAAAAAAAAATTTAAAAAAAAACGGTGTATTTGCCGACTGAAAGCAAGAGTAACTTTTAGTACTAGAATACCTCATAATTTAATACTCTACTCTCAAAAATGTCGAGCATTTTTGTCGAAATGTCGAACAAAAAAAGCATACTCGATATGGCATGACTCAAAAAATTGTGGTGATATGAATATGTTTGTATAACACCCTGAAATAATTTTACAGACACACAATTTAATTTTTTTTATACGAAATAACTATACAACCATCCTGCCTCTTTGAAAATAGATGTATATTAACCTTCTTGAGATATGTGCGAAATGGCATGACTTAGAAAATCGTGTAATTTTCCACGAACTTTCTTACACATTTTTTAACTATATATAGTAAAAAAGGTGTAACTAAACATCCTGCCATTTTGAATAATGTCTACTGAAATTATTTATTTTATAACAAAATTTATTTTATGACTTAGAAAATCACGGAACCAGAGTGAAAATTTAATACAGAATTTTCCAAGAAACAAGTGAAGTTAAACATTAGGTGACGTCATGCCAACATTTTTTTTTGGTCATTTTGAAATAAATATGATTAATTTATTAAGTTGGCAGGACTTAGAAAATTATGAAAGTTTCATTATTTTCATTACATGTTTGTATATCTGTATACTCCCTTAGTCCTTTTGCAACCGTCCTGCCCAAAAAATTTTTTTCATAAAATAGATAGTATCCTGTTATTCTATGGATATGGCAGGACTTAAAAATTCATCGCAACTCCCAATTTTTTTTCATGGAAAATCTAATTTTCACAGGAAAATGTCACAGGAAACCAGTGGATTTTTCCACAAATTGTAAGTACCTTCTCTAACCTTCTTTTATTGCAAAGGGCAGGACTTAGAAAATCGTGGTTGAACTTCTGTTAATATCTCCCGGTTTATTAGAGCAAATGATACAGATTCTAGTTTCAAAAACATTGTGTGTGTGTTACCACAAGGTTCAGTATTGGATCCTCTACTTTTCCTTATCTTTATTAATGACATCACTAGTTTAAAAACCGACGGAAAATTTTTTATTTTTGCTGATGATTACGTGATACTCTGCTTGCGCCTCGACGGCAATCTTTATATCGTCCGGGAATGTTAATCTTTTCCTACTAGGTATACAATGTACTATTGTTGATAAATTTATATTTTCAATATTACAATTATTATTAAAATGAAGTTGAGGATAAATCTTTAATATTGTCAGAAATAGTAGACTCGTGAGATTTCTAATGTCGTTTCCAAGCACCAATTAATTTAAAGCAGTTCTGTATATTTTTCAACAATTTACAACGATTTTAATTATTTATAAAATTGTGTGTTTGAGACTGCGATAAAAACATCTTCATAGATAAAACACATTAATCATTTTTAAATCTGATATATACTAAATCAATGATGATAAATATTTTTAGTGGCACATGATCATCAGATACAGAACATATTTATTTGTTTAATATTACGTGTATAATAATAAAGATAGCACCAAGAAAAACATGATATAATTATTATTTTTTACTTTAGTTTTACTTTTAATTTAAAAAAAATTCTTCTCTTTTGAGTATATCTTTAACTGTAAAAAGACAATCTCCTGAAAATACCTTCGTCAGGGTAAACTTCGTAAACTTTACACGCAGATATTAAATTTGATGATACCTTTTTTCTATTGCATTTTTTTTTTTCAAATAAAACCGTAGTTAATATTAAAAAATAAAACTTTATTAACTATAAATAAGTTAAATAAAAAAGGAAGTTTTAGTTATTAGTGACACATACAGTGGCGACGCGTGACTTTTTCTAAAGTGTTACCAAACCAGATGTAAAAAAATCTTATTTAAAAAAAATTATTTTGAACCTCCCAAATATAAGTTTTTGTTTTCAATCTTGTGGGATAAAATTAAACAAATCACTATTCCCAAATTTTATGTATGTAATTATGTATATGTAACAGGTATAACAATAAATAATAAACAAACTAAACATATTATTCTACCATAAAATTAACATAAAAAATGAACAAGTAGGAAAAAGAATAGATTTTGAAAACTATTTTTTATTCATATTTTAATTCTTCCACTTTCAATAATATCATTTTTTTCTTCAAAATTATATATAAAAAAAATATACAAGGAGAATAACTTTTCGTAGTTGATCAATTACGCAATACGTAGCAACACCTGGCAACACTCTTGCATGTTTAAATGCACGCACACTGTAATCTGTAAATAGGTACTAAACTAATGTTACCAATCCTCAAAATGGTGATAATACTGATATACACAGCGTGCCCGCGCGCCGTCTCTAACAGAACAGAGCCGTCGCGTCGCTCCTTCAAAATTTTCATAAACGAGCTAATCCCGAGCTATAGCGAGGTTTCTCCTGCGTTACCACTGCCAGTATTGGTAACGGCATATAATAACGTGCAATGGATTCACATTCATATCTCGCCAATATTTTTGTGCGTCTAGTTGGCTATTTACTGAATTAGGTACTATTTTAACAAATATTTCTGTTGGTAAAAAATGTAAATGGAATTATTTCATAACAGTCATAAAATATTTATTGCAAGATTTTTAACTGTTACCAATGGTAACAGTGGTTACATGGACGCTTCGCCAGTGGACACATATAATCTACAAAAACTAGCTCGGTGTTCTATTAAGACAATATGCTTTTCGGCAGCGACAACAAAAAAGTGACATCCGATGTTTCTTTCTAGGGCAGACGTGGCACATGCTTCTTTTTGAAGCTCCAGGTTCCCCACGACTGCCTTGTAACTGGCACAGGTAAAATTCTGTGAATAAACTGCTCGTCAAAAGTTAGGGATATAGAAAATTCTGCTGAATTTTTATAGTAGATTTTTTCGTGAACAGATTAATGGATTCCACTAATTTTTTTTTTATTATTTTAGACCCTTCTTTAGTATTTACACAGTTATGCAAAGGTTTACTCAAACGTTTTTTTTTTGTACTTATACCGGATGGAAGAAAAGAAATGTTTTTCTTATGTTAAGTTTGAGACTCCCTGTAGGGAAGACGAGGTACAAATAGGAGTATATACTGAAATCGTATTGTAGTCTTATGCTTTGTGAACATTTTGTTGTTTGAATGTCCCTGATATCTTTAGAAATTAAAAAAATAGACAGTTTTGTAATTTAACATGTGTTTTAACCGAAACAAAAGTTTGAGACACCTTGTAGGGAAAAAAAGGCACAAAGGTGAGTATACCTTGATATTTTGTTGTAGTCTTATATTTTGTGAATATTTTATTTTTTAATTTCTCTGATATCTTTAATAACAAAGAAACTAGACGATATTACTCTTTAATATGTGTTTTAACTGACGACATGCGTCACATCACACATGTGAAACATAAAGAAATATATTAAAGAGTAATACCGTCTAGTTGCTTTGTTATTAAAGATATCAGAGAAATTAAAAAAATAAAATATTCAAAAAATATGAGACTACAACATAATATCGGGGTAAACGCACCTTTGTGCCTTTTTCTCCCTACAAGGTGTCTCAACCTTTTGTTTCGGTTAAAACATATGTTAAATTACAAAACCGTCTATTTTTTTTTGTTTCTAAAGATATCAGGGACATTCAGACAACAGCATGTTCACAGAACATATGACTATAATATTATTCTGATATATACTCACATTTGTACCTCGTTCTCCCTACAGGGTGTCTCAAACTTAACACAAGAAAAACATATTTTTTTCTTCCACCCGGTATAAGTACAAAAAATAAGTTTGAGTAAACCTTTGCACAACTGTGTAAATACCTACTAAAGAAAAATCTAAAATAAAAAAAAATAGCGGAATCCTTCTGTTCGCGAAAAAATCAACTATGAAAATCAGCATAATTTTCTATATCCCTAACTTTTGACGAGCAGTTTATTTTCACGGACTGACGTTGGAGAAACCAGTCTAACTTTCTGTGCTTAAAAATGACACTAAAATAAAAGATACTATAGAAGGAAAACGATGTATTTAAATTCTGGTGAATGCGCTGTTAAATACACTGCTTATTTTTTTCTTAAAATATATGAGTGATCAATATTTTTTGCATCGTATCTCGCTTATTTTGAATGAAATCGACATTTAACTATGCTCATTTTAAAAACCTTTCAAGCACTACAGAAAGTTATGTCAGTATTACACAAATGTAAAATTCGATCATTTTTCTGTTATTTCAAGTTGAATGTGCCGATTCAAGCATTCGCAAAAAAAGTCTCCTTTCATCTGCCATATCTCGCTTTTTATTTTAACTAGAAGATTTCTGAAAAACCCAATCTCTTTGTTTTTCATATACCTACTACCAAAAAAAAATATTGTTTACACTTTTCTTCGCTAGATTCATAGTTTTTAAGCATTGGCAAAAAACCGTCCGAAAAGATGTCACTTTCCATGAATTGGCCATTTTTAGATCACGAATAACTCAAAATTATTCGAACTCAAAATTAGGTCCTCTACCTATTTCCGGAGTTATTTTGACCTAAAAAATTTCCACTTCCGGGAATACTGTGAAAATATCAAGTAAATTGATGTATTAGGACTGAATTCAGAGCCAAAGAACCTGATTGACTAAACTATGAACTTGCTGGAATAACTTATTAAGGTGAAACAGTAGCGATCAACAGGTAGCGAAAAGGCGTTCCAAAATTGCGGCTGTAATTTTGAATATTTTTTCGAGATATTTGGCACACGTATTAGTAATATAATAAAGAATGGCGGTACAGAGCCCAATTTGAAAAATATATTAATATGTGGAAATTACTCTGTAATTAAATACAATATTAAAAAAATGAGCCTGTACCGCCATTAAGAAGAACAAAAAAATACACTTTCTTCAAATAAACTTTTTTATCTAATGCCTAGATTTTGTGTCATTTTGGAACTACTAATGAAATAAAAAATTTTAGTAGTTCCAAAATTACACAAAATCTAGGCATCGGATAAAAAAGTTTATTTGAAGAAAGTGTATTTTTTTGTTCTTGTTAATGGCGGTACAGGCTCGTTTTTGTAATATTTTATTTAATTATAGAGTAATTTCCACATACTAACATCATCATTCTCTTTGCCTTATCCCTATGCGGGGTCAGCTTCCCTAATTGCATTTCTCCACACAATTCTATCTTGGGTCATATTAATCCCCTTTACCAACATGACCTGCCTAATCGTCTCCCCCACGTCTTCTTTGGTCTTCCTCTCCTACTCCTTCCAGGAATCTGCACTTCAGCAATTCTTCGTATTGGGCAACTAACGTCTCGACGTTGAACATGACCAAACCATCTCAACCTATGCTCTCTCATTTTGGCATCAGTTGGTACCACACCTAGACTTCCCCTAATATACTCATTTTTAATTTTATCCTTTTTTGTCACTCGACTCATCCATCTAAGCATTCTCATTTCCGGCACATGCATTCGTTGTTCCTCTTTCTTTTTCACTGCCCAACATTCAGTTCCGTGCATCATATATAAATTTCCACATACTAACATATTTCTCAAATTGGGCTCTGTACCGCCATTCTTTACTGTATTACGAATATGTGTGCCAAATATCTCGACAAAATGTTGTTCTGAAGCTATTTCCTTGTGGCCGAGTTTTTAATAAAGTTGTTAAAACGTTAATAAAATTAGTTTTTCAATTTAATTGTGGCTTATTTCCCAATCAAATTAGTTAATCCTGACAAAATATTCAAAATTAAAGCTGCAATCTATTCAAAATTAAAGCTGCAATTGTCTGCAACAAATCTGATGTTGCCTCTTATCGCAAGAGTTATGGTACTCCCAAATATAATAAGATAGAGCGACTATTATAAAAGCTGATACGTAAGACTTTGTAATCTTGAGTATGCAGTTTTAATGTCCTATTACTAGTATAATATTGCATTATAGTCCTATATCTATTCAATATCATAGGATATGTGTATAGTATTGTGTTTTACTTATTTTTCAGTTTTTTATTACTCCGAGCAACATTATAATAAACTACAGTACTGGATTGTCTAAAGGGCTATGACACACACATGCGCAGAGTACAAAATGCTTCTACCGTACAAGGGACCCCGCAGAAACCTTATGGGAAATAGCTATCTTCCAAATGCTCTGAAACTTTGGGTTCTTGATGTGTAGGACAAAAGACTCAATGGGCCCCTAGCTCCAAAAATCATGGTTTTAAGATATAAGCCTCTAAAGTTATAGGTACATGTAACTTGAGAGGCTTATATCTTAAAACCATGATTTTTTGGAGCTAGGCACCCATTGAGTCTTTTGTTCTACGCATCAAGGACTACCAGAACCCAAAGTTTCAGAGCATTTGACAGAGAGCCATTTCCCATAAGGTTTCTGCGGAGTCATTTTTATAATATTTTAGACGAGCCGGCGCGGCGCATAGATATTTCCAAGGTTGTTTTTTAATAATTTATATTTGTTGTATATTTTAACTATAGACACTTATTTTTATACTTTATTTCAGGACATCTTGACATAACATTAGTGACACATGACACCTGACATGAGACAATGACAACTTAGACATAGACAATATTATAGTGACCCATGTTCCATGCAAGGAGATACATATTACACAAAGGTCATAGCTCTCTAGAAAATCCATTACTTCTACTACCAATAACCAATGAACTGTCAACACTGATGGAATGGGCATGAAGCGAACTTAATGCCGCCAGGATGAGAGAGTCTAGTCAGGGAAGAATAGAAGATAATCGCCATCTTTCGTAAACAAACAAATTGATAGTGGTAATCAGGGTTGCCAGCTTGGGGTATTTTCCTACAATTTTGGAGTAATTTAAAAGCGTCTATGGGATTTTTTCTAAGCAGAAATGGTTGGGTGATTTTTTGGGGGGAGAGTTATGGAAGATTTTAAGGAGTCATGGGAAATTAAATTTGCGAATATACATATAACTGTATATTATACTCTCATATGTATAATCGAAGAAGATAGGTGAATTATCCAGATATGTGAATTATTTCCAGGGCCCTCTGTTGATAAGTAGTATAATTTTGGTTTACTGTTCTCTACACTTGAATACTAATTTATTAACATGCGGAAAATATTTTAATTTGGGGGATTTGAGCTTAATTTGAGGGAATTACAATTTCTAAGTGGGGGATTTATAAAATCACATCTGGCAACTCTGGTCATTATGATAATATCCAACCAATGAAGAAGTCAAATTTTCCCTGACAAGCTCTGTCTCTCTCTAGGACCTTTCACTTGTATGTTGGCCGCAATCTCGCTTCACTATTTGAATGGGACTGGGCCATTCCATCCGTGTTGCCAGTTCATTGACAATAACTTTTTATAATTATAAGAAGAGTAATCGTCTTAATTAATCATTATAGCAAATGGATACAACGTAGTGTGTTACTTCTCGAGTTGGGCCATTTATAGAAACTTTTCCGGAAAATTTGATGTTTCGGACATCGATCCTCATCTTTGTACTCACGTCAACTTTGCCTTTGTAGAATTGTATGAAGATGGTTCATTATATATTGTAGATCCCTGGGAATCCAATGATAGAAATAATGGTGGATATTATGGTAAGTTTTATGATTTAATACATATATTAAAAGTCACTAATAATATTTATTTATGTATTAAGAGCGAAAAGTGATACATTATTGCTTGAGAGTAATACTTAATGCGCGACGCGAGATTAACGGTAACTTTATGCTTGTAATACATACATTTTTTCTACAATCACTTAATAAAATGAAACTATTTAAAAAATCATTAACTTTATTATAACTAGTTGAACAAGTAATTTACTTTGTAATTTGGAAATTGAGAGTCCAGTGAGTACAGTCCTTAATTATTATTCCAGACCCCAAAGGGATACTAGGTCTATATTCTAGATAACTATGATTGGCATTATCGCCTATTTGTCCATTCGATGACCCAGGCAAAACATTCTTTGCTGCTTCAATTTTTTCATTAATATTATCATCTATATAGCCTTCGGCAACCGTCGAACGCTTTAATGCCTCTTTAACTCTGGACAACACGTCCAACCTACGTGTAGCTTTAATTGTGTGATACAGTCAAACCCGCTTATTAGAGTACCGCTTATAGGAATATCCCGGTTTATGGAATAAAAATTCGAGATCTCGAAACGTTTCCATTTACTCCTTAATAAATTTATCCGTTTATTGGAATATGATTTAGTAAGATAGTACCGCTTTATATTAATATTTTTACCTACAATTTCCTAAAAATTTAAATTGTGTCTGGTATTATGAATTGTCGACAAAGGCCTCGAAGGTCCATAGTGCTGTTTAATATATTTTTAGGGTTTGTCAAGTAATACACTTTATTACTTTGTTATGAGTACGAATTCAATCGTTCGCCGACACAGGTTATAAAATAATTTAATTTGTCTGCATATTTCTTTACATATTGCCACCCATTAGCCTGTTATAAGAACATTTTTAGAAACAGCTAATCGGCTATCCTAACCGCTCGTAGGTAAGAAGTTTTCTGGAGGGTCAATGTAATGGAAATTTTTTTAATTTTTATAATTTAGAGCAGGGGTGGCAAAACTGCGGCTCGCGAGCCACATGCGGCTCTTTGAAGAATTACTTGTGGCTCTCGATAAATGTACCCGAGATCCTTTTCAATTTTGTGTTATCATTTAAAAAAATTATTATTGTTCCGTATGTGTTTCAGAATGTCTTTTAAATTACTGACAACAAATGAAAGACCAAATGCAACTTTGTAACAAATTCCATTTCCATCCAAACTAAGAGTGATACGACACATCGAAAACTACGCGAAAGAACATTAGAGTGGCGAGACACAAAAGTTAGTAATCAACTCACTCCAGACCGATTTGTATACATATTTAGTCATTTTACTTGACTTAAAAAAATTTCTTACAATATTAAACTAGGAAATCTTAACGAGTATGAGTAAATAAGAAAGCCAGAAGAAATATTAACCGAACTCCAAAATTGATTTCAAGACGTCAAAATATTTTAAATCGTCTCTTTATTTTTTTCTGAATTCATTTAAAATAAACATACTCCATAAGGTGACTTTTTTATTACCAATATATGACCTAAAGAACATTTGGAGAATTAAAATTAATAGAGACGTAAGAAGAGCAAGCTCGAAAATAAAACTAAAGTCGACGCCGATTACCGAATTTTGGAAATTTGTACCAAAATCCAAGCTCATACCCTAAATTAAAAAAGGATGATTGGTCGAATTATTTCCATATTAGGAACAATAACGTACTTGTATGAACCATTTAATTCCATTTTAAAATTCGTGAAATCCTAACACAGAAAGAATTACTGAGAAGTGACAAATTATTCAACAAATTTTAAAGAATTACCAAAACAAGGAAAACAAATGTTGGACAAGGAAAGGAACGAAAACATTACAAACGTGCTAAGACAGGGACCAATAGAGAAAAAAATTGAAAAGAGAAACTTGAATTGGTTTGGACATATAACTAGAATGAACGAGAACAGACTAGTAAAGAAGGTGACAGATGCCAAGAGACAGGGGAAAAGAAGAAGGAGCAGACCTAGAAAGGGGTGGATGGAACAAATCCAGGAAATCGGGACCTAGGGACTGCAAAACAGCGCAACAGGTGAAGAACATGGCAGGAGACCGGAAGGCGTGGACGAAATGGGTAAAAGATGGATAGGTGATAAGTGATAGCAAGTTCGACTTTCTTATTGGGCATAATGACAACGAGAAGAAGAATTATGAAAAAAATGTAATTAAGTTTTAATATTTCGTAATTTTATTTCTGTTTTCAATAATAAATAAGAGTTCTTTTAAAAAACATTGTACATACCTTCTTTACATACTTTTTGAATACGTTTTTAATTGCGGCTCGCGAAAAATTTTAACTTGTGAAAAGTGGCTCTGACTATCAAGGAGCTTGGCCACCCCTGATTTAGAGCAACAACTGATTAGTAGTTTATGTAACAAAAAAAAACAAGTACAATTACCTATTATTTTTCAAGACAAAATAAGTAACTCTTTTATATGTATTTTAATAAGATATAACAAGATTTAATAATATATTGTATACATTTCATATTAATTCCTGTATGCATCTACATTATATAATGCAATTTGGTTTTTAATAAATAAGTACCTAATAGTTACACTACTGTACTGTATTATTGACATGAAAAGACCTAAAACCATATACATATACATGTTAACATAGTATGTACTATCATTACGTATATTCGGTACATTTATTTCGGCTAGCCACCAACGATCGGTTATTAGAATATCCCGGTTATAAGAATATTTTTTCTTGGCACGAAGGCTATACCAATAAGCGGGTTCAACTGTATCACCTCCACCGTTTACCAGTAACGTAGCCGATGATCGGCGGAAGTAGTGTCCTGTGTATAAATGGTAGTCTTGTAGATTAAGATATTTAGCAATTTCTCTCGGTATTTTGGCAATAGTGGTCATTCCCACAACTTGATTGAAACACTTTCCCTTGGTATATTTTAAGAAAAATCGTGGCGGTGTATTTTCATTTCTATATCTTAAGGCAACGTATTTTCTAAAAAAAACTTAAATAGTCAATAGAATTATATTGTATGTTACTTATGACAGTGAAAACTCGAGTCTTTCGTGACTTTGAATCAGGAATAGTAACTAATAAGAGAGATTATTTGTCTTTAACATCTTTCCAACTCATTTTTACCAATTCATCACGTCTACAGGCACCAGAAATTCCAATAATTAGAACAACCTATAAAAAATAATCCTCCATTAAACTACAATATTGACAATAATCAGCATGTAAAATTTACCTTGTTTAATAAGTGTATTTCGTCAGGGACTTCGCATAAAAGTCTGCATATTTCGCTTTGTGAAAAGGTTTTTGACCTTTTGGGTTTATATCCAATACCTAGTTTTTTTAAATGCAGTCAACTTTTTGGACTGACTTAAGTCAATATCGTTTTTGTAGATAAGGTCGTTTTTAACATCGAGTAAATAGACCACAGTGATGACGATTTTAGGGTCTTCTTCTTCTTTAAGTGCCATCTCCGCGGCAGAGGTCTGCAATCATCATAGCTATTCGTATTTTAGAGACGGCTGCTCTAAAAAGTTCATTTGCTGTACATCCTCCTTATATTCACGATATTTTGCGTCTCCCTATGCTTCTCTTTCCTTGAATCTTTCCCTGCATAATCAATTGGAGCAAGCTGTATCTCTCTCCACGTGTAATATGTCCGAGATATTCCAATTTTCTTGTTTTGATGTTATTTAGTGTACAATAAATATATTATACACGGCTCACTAAAATAATTAGTTACGCCCCTGTACTACTGATTACTTAAAATTCAAGTAGTATTTATGTAACCTTTCTGGAAACTCCAGGTTATTGTTGAGACTCGCATTTGAACCCCTCGCCGGGGCAGATCGTCAAAAGCTTCCTAACGAGAATCATCTCTAATCTATCGACGCTCCCGCTATTCGTAAAAAGGCCGCATTTTACCGGCTTTTTTTGCTATCGTTTTATACCGCTCAGATAATTCAATCTGCTCAGTATTATCGACGATGATTTATTTAGCGTATTAGTGAGTGCCTTACAAATGAACCAAATGGATTATGGAATTCAATCAGAGCTCTGATGTGACACGTCATCAAGGAATAAAACTGTAAGTACTCTACATGTATGTGAACATAACTTATTAGTCGTGATACTGTATGCATTTTGAACCATATACCTCTCGTAGCAAATATTCTTTGTGCCATTTATGCAGATAATACTTTAAATTACATATGAAAAATCGTTATCTACTCTTAACCAGCTTACCTATGGGAATATACTCTATAACCGTACAATAAGTATAGGTTACTATTGTTAAGGATACTTTACGTATTGCCTAAACATTTCTGTTCCATCGAGCCGTATCATATTAATTATTTATTAATTAAATCCTCAAGGTCCTTCGTATTTGCATATTTTGATAATCTCTATTCTGAGAATAACGGTTTTTCATTTATAGTGTCTTTCTGTTGCATTTGGAAATTTCCAAGCCACGCCGCCCCGGCACAAAAATATAAAATTCGTGAAATAATTTCACAACTCAAACATTCTTACGGACTTTTCCGCGATGCTCAAAATGTGCTGGAGACGATCCCCGAGGAACCTACCCCCTCTACTGATTCCTCTGTGGTTTTTGATAAATATTTGGATACAATTTCTCTATTGGAAGAAAGGTTAGAGGTCATTGAAAGTTCTAATGTGACTGCTACCCCCTCCCTCCAATTTGACCCTAATTCTTCTCTAACCTCACAGTCTATGGCTAGGCAACGAACAGTAAACCTCCCTCGTATTCAGTTAAAACCATTTAGTGGCTTAGTTACTGAATACAATTCATTCATTGAGACCTTTGATACAATAATAGGATCTGATACTACATTAAGTGATCTGGAAAAACTCATTTACCTCAAAAGTTTTCTAACTTCCGAGCCTTTGACGCTTCTCGAGCATATCCCACTCACAGGTGACAATTACAAAATAGCCCGGGATAACCTGACACAAAGGTACGCCAACTCTAAATCGCTTATCAAAACTCTCATCTCTCAAATTCTTGATGCGCCTCCTATTTCTGGAAACGCAAATCACTCACAATTAAGAAATTTTCATACGGTCATGTCAAATAATTTCAAGGCCCTATTGAACTTGAATAGGCCCCCTTCAGATCTCTTGCATTTACTTCTCATACATATCGCTACTCAGAAACTCGACGCACCTACCATTAGGGCTCTTGAGTTCCAATCCGGTGGTAGCCAAGCTACCCCTGATTTTGTCCATTTTCTAGGGGAAATCGAGACACGCGTTGTTCATCTTGAGAATATTCACTCTCAATCAAAACCAAAATCGACTACTACTTCCAGACACTCTTTACACCTAGCCTCAGACACTTCTACCAGTAACCTTTCGCCTCGCTTAGGTCCTAAGAAATGTTCCTATTGCCACGACTCTCACTCGATCTACTCTTGTCCTCAGTTCAAGCAGTTGAATTCTAAAGAACGTTTTAGTTTTGTCAAACAAAATAAATTTTGTATTAATTGTCTTGGGTCTCACATGCTCGATCAGTGTAAATCCAAATTCTCTTGCATAGTTTGTAAATCTCGTCATCACACGTTGCTCCATTTCGACAAAACGGGTCATAGTAACCCTTCCGCGGCTGTTGGCCAACACAACTCAAATAATCATAATAAAACCGCTATCTCAAATAACTCCCATATACAGGGTAATTCACAACAGGGGCCCTCACATGTTAGAGCTCCTGAAACGGAAGTTAATCTTCAAAATTCGACTCCACATTCAATGACTCTATCTGCAGCCTCGCTTGATAATCATTTGGTGTTATTAAGCACACTCCAGGTCTATCTTGTCGCTCCTAGCGGCAAGAGGGTCTTCGCAAAGGCACTTTTAGACTCGGCCTCACAGGTTTCATTTATTAGTGCTGACCTCGTAAAGGAACTGTCACTCACCACTAGAGATGGAAAATTACGGATCAACGGAATTAACTCCACCTCATCCTCGTCTCAATCTATTGTAGATACAACAATTTTCGCTGTCGCTAACGACGTTCCTTTTGACATCTCGTGCGCTGTACTCCCAAAGATAACAAATCCGCTCCCTCAAATTTCTATTTTAGCGAGCAAACTAAACATACCCTCAGAGATACCATTAGGTGATCCGATGTTCCATGTAACATCCCCAATTGGTATCCTGCTCGGTGCAGACCTGTATAACGATATCATTCAACCTGAAATAATTCGTTTGGGAAAAGGTCTTCCCGTTCTTCAACGCACTCTACTCGGGTACACGATATCAGGGTCAGTTCCAGACTTTGCTCTCAAGTCGAAAAATACTAAAAAGGCTTTGGAATTTTATTCAAACTCTCTCGTTACTTGTTGTTCTCATAACATTTCTTCCGCCGTAAATGAGCCGGTAGTGTCCAACGAGGAACTATTCGATAATTTACAAAAATTCTGGGAGCTGGAAGAAGCCGCTCCTCAGAACACCGATCTCGTTAATGATCACCCCGCTGAAATTAATTTTGTAAAACATGTTAATGTTCTCCCCAATGGACGATATGAGTCCACACTCAATCTCAAACTCCCTATCGAAGATATAGACATGGGAAATTCGTTTCTCTCGGCAAAAAGACGTTTTCTAAGTCTCGAGAAACGTTTTCAACTCAACCCTGATTTATTGGAAAAGTATCAGGACATTATATCGGAATATCTCAATAACGGACAAATAATTCAAGTGCCGTTAAAAATGCTAAATGACTCAGGTAAACCTAATTACTTTCTCCCTCACTTTCCCGTTTTCAAATCCAACTCTACTACTTCCACTCGTATAGTTTTCGATCCAAACAATAAATCGTCTACGGGAATCTCCCTCAGTGACGTCATAGACAAAGGTTATGTCGTCCAACATGAACTTTTTGACATTCTCGCTAAGTTTCGTCAGTTTAAATTCGCACTAGTAGGCGACATCAAGGCTATGTTCCTACAAATCGCCATTTGTCCCACTGAAACATTTCTGTTAAATTTTCTCTTTAGGGACAATGTTCAGCAGCCTTTACGGTGCTATCAATTTCAAAGATTACCCTTCGGGCTCCCAAGTAGCCCATTTATCGCTCAAAGAGTTATCAAGCACATCGCTGACAACAACAAACATACCCACGAACTTGCTACTAGTGTTCTGCAAGAATCTATCTATATGGATGACCTGATCAGCGGTGCTGACAGTCTTCATGAATTAAATTGTCTTTTCGAACAATTAACTTCTTTGCTAGAAACCCATGGTTTCCTCCTCCACAAGTGGAACTGCAGTTCTTCAGAATTTCTGTCTCAACACAATTTAAATCCCGTCTCTGAAGTCAGTCTTAACTTCACGGGATCTGATAAAGTCTTAGGCATATTCTGGGATTCAGAACACGACCACTTTTCGTTTAAAACTCCTATCTTCAAATTGGCTAATGTTGTTACTAAACGTACTATTCTCTCCTACATTGCTACTTTGTATGACCCGCTAGGATGGTTATCCCCTGTCCTTGTGAACGCTAAGCTCTTGATACAAGAAATATGGTCCCAGAAATTGGACTGGGATCAACCCATTGACTCACCCATCATTATGAAAAATTGGCAAAACCTCTTATCGACATTCAAAACTATAGAAGAGGTCAAGGTACCTCGATGCTTACTCTTACAAAAGAAAGTTGTTGATGTTCAATTAATTATTTTCACCGACGCATCGGAAAAAATATACAGCACTTGTGTGTATCTCAGAGCGACATACTCAGACTTCTCTGTATCGTCGCGGCTTATCGCTTCTAAAAACAAAATTTCTCCGCTAAAAAATAAACTCACCATCCCCAAATTGGAACTTTGTGGAATAGTGTTGGGAGTCACTCTGGCTCATAGACTTTTTCACATCTTCAAGAAAAATTTGAGTATATCTTCATCTCATCTCTTTGCTGACTCTACAATTGCCTTGTCTTGGATACTTTCTAAAAAACACATTTGGAACATTTTTGTACAAAACAGAATTCAAAAGGTCAATTCCTTGTTGGAAACTTTTCCTTGTGATTTCCATTTCGTCAGAAGTCACGAAAACATCGCTGACCCCGCTTCCAGAGGGATAAATGTCTTTGATAATCCCCAGACCACCGAAGACTGGTTATGCGGACCTAGCTTTATTAGAGACAATCCCATCGATTTTTCTCTTCATCAAATTCCTCATTTTCAGGATGATCTTCCTGAATTAAGGAAGTTAGTTGTCTCAAACATAGCAACAAATCACGAACTCAACGACACCTTTGAAAATCTATTCGCTAAATCTTCTTCTTTTCGTAAAATTCAAAGAATTGTCGCTTATCTTTTTAGATTCATCAGTAATATTAAAAAGAAAATAAATAACTCTCCACGAGATACGGATATATTGACGCCACCCGAAATGGAGATCGCTGATCACGCGATCATCAGGTATATCCAAAGTATCTACTTTAAAAAAGAGATTCTTGAATTGAAAAATGCTAAACTCGTGACCAATAAAGCCATTCGTAAACTCAACCCCTTCCTACAACATAATGATGGGCTGATTCGTGTGGGAGGACGTCTCCGACACGCCCCCATATCGTATAATCAAAAACACCCCATTCTACTTCCTTCTAAATGTCGAGTTGTAGAACTAATCTTGACTCAAGCTCATCATAAGTTATTACATTCAGGCGCGCAAACAGTACTTTCGTATGTCAAAATGAAGTACTGGCCAATTGACGGATTAAGACAGATTAAACGCTTAATTCGTAAGTGTGTAAACTGTTTCCGATTCATGACACCCAATTCTGTTCAACAGATGGCAGATATGCATCCCGATCGTGTACTCCCCACTAGACCCTTCCAAGTCGTCTCAGTGGACTATGGGGGGTTCTTCTTAATTAAGTCCTCACATTTGAGGAAGGCACCGCTTTACAAAGCATACGTAGCCTATTTCATTTGCATGAGCACTAAATGTGTTCATATCGAACTCGTCACAGGATTAAGCGCAGAAGCCTATATTCTTACTCTGAAAAGGTTTATTGCCAGAAGATCCACGCCCAGTATTATTTGGAGCGACAATGCCACAAATTTCCATGGGGCAAAAAATGAAATGCGCGAATTCTATGATTTTTTCTTAAATCAAAATAATTCGGAACAGATTAAGGAATTCTGTACTCAAAACTCCATAACTTTCAAGATGGGTGTTCCCCGCAACCCCCATCAATTCGGCCTCCATGAGGTAGGAATAAAGAGTGTGAAGTATCACCTCTATCGAATTATAGGAAATTCCCACTTCACCTTTGAAGTGTTTAACACAGTATTATGCCAAATCGAGGCTATTCTAAATTCGAGACCCATCACTAGGATGTCGTCTGACGCCAATGACTTCGCTTTCCTATCTCCAGCTCACTTCTTAGTTCAAAGAAGTTTAACCGCGCCCCCTGAACCAAGTGTTTCAGAGATACCTGAAAATAGGTTGAATCTTTTTCAGCGTATTAGTAAAATTCAACAGCAATTTTGGAAATTGTGGAAAAAAGACTATCTTTGCCTCCTGCAGCAAAGAAATAAATGGACCGACCCTACTGACCCTGTCAAGATCGGGGATTTGGTTCTGTTGAAGGAGGATGGTACTCCTCCACTCTTATGGCCAACTGCCAGGGTAATAGATGTATTGCCTGGTAAGGATGGTCTAGTTCGTACTGTCAAGATTCACACTACTCACGGTGATTTTCTTCGTGGTATTACGAAAATCGCTGTGATTCCCCTGGAAGATTAAAATCTATCCCTAGGGGGAAAACTTATCGTTTTCCTCCATTTTATCGTTGTTACCCCTTGTGTATATAAACTCTAATTTCTTCAAACATTTCTTATCGTTGTGCACATCTTTGCCAATCCCCTCTCTTCGAGGTGATATAGGCCATCTCTCTCGCCTGTCGCCCCCGGCAATATGTACAATAAATATATTATACACGGCTCACTAAAATAATT
Organism: Diabrotica virgifera virgifera; assembly: GCF_917563875.1. NCBI lineage: Eukaryota > Metazoa > Arthropoda > Insecta > Coleoptera > Chrysomelidae > Diabrotica > Diabrotica virgifera. The sequence continues at coordinate 7,125,995 of NC_065446.1, read as the reverse complement.
AGTTACGCCCCTGTACTACTGATTACTTAAAATTCAAGTAGTATTTATGTAACCTTTCTGGAAACTCCAGGTTATTGTTGAGACTCGCATTTGAACCCCTCGCCGGGGCAGATCGTCAAAAGCTTCCTAACGAGAATCATCTCTAATCTATCGACGCTCCCGCTATTCGTAAAAAGGCCGCATTTTACCGGCTTTTTTTGCTATCGTTTTATACCGCTCAGATAATTCAATCTGCTCAGTATTATCGACGATGATTTATTTAGCGTATTAGTGAGTGCCTTACAAATGAACCAAATGGATTATGGAATTCAATCAGAGCTCTGATGTGACACGTCATCAAGGAATAAAACTGTAAGTACTCTACATGTATGTGAACATAACTTATTAGTCGTGATACTGTATGCATTTTGAACCATATACCTCTCGTAGCAAATATTCTTTGTGCCATTTATGCAGATAATACTTTAAATTACATATGAAAAATCGTTATCTACTCTTAACCAGCTTACCTATGGGAATATACTCTATAACCGTACAATAAGTATAGGTTACTATTGTTAAGGATACTTTACGTATTGCCTAAACATTTAGAATTTCCATTTCTTTATTCATCTTTCTCAGAACCTCTTTGTTTGTGACGTGTTCTGTCCACGATATTTTCAGAATTCTTCTGTACACCCACAGCTGGAATGATTCTAGTTTTTTCATTGATGCAGCATTCAAGGTCCAAGCTTCTATTCCATAAAACCAAGTCGAGAAAACGTAGCACCTAGCCAACCTAACTCTTAGCTCCAACTTCAAATCTCTTGTGCAGACCACTTTTCTAAGTTTAGGGTCTTGGATTTTTGCAAATTTTTTGCTTATAACACCACGTTACGAAGAAATTATATTGCTTTTCGTATAATGTCTTTGATTTTTCTGACAATAAATTCAAAGTTACCGCTTTTGCAATATTTTTGATTTTAGGAAGTGTACACGGGATATCACTATCACTATTTTCCATAATTTTCGTTAAGTATATCCAATTGAACGCGAAAATTTTTCTGAACGTGCAAATTCTGTTAGTTTGCATGTTCAATTTGTTTGTATTGTATGGGTATATGGTTGCTACGGACGACGCGCGTTTATCAAACTTTAACGCGCTAGAGCAATAAAGTGACGGTACTCACTAAACGTCAACTTTTCGTTACCATTGACAAAAGAAAAAAGTCTGCTTTATCAAGTGATTGTAGAAAAAATAATTAAATTTCAAAATTATGGAACCGTTTTGTTTCCAAGTATTGATAAAGACAGTAACGTACTGGCTTGTGAGCAAACTGGATAGTTAGGTACGTGCCAATCTTGCTAAATAAAACAATTTTCTCAAAAAATATGACATATGGCCTTTATCCACTTATGTCTTCATTCATGTTCGCTGCTCCTAAATTTTTAGAGGGATTTAAACAATTAAAAAATCTGAAGAAAACAAATCCTGGACTAAAAATATTACTCAGCTTGGGAGGATGGAACGAAGGTTCCAAAAATTTCTCGATAGTGGCGGCTGATCAGTCAAAACGAGAAAGGTTAGCTAGAGAATGCCTAGCTTTAATTGAAGAATACGATTATGATGGAATAGACATAGACTGGGAATATCCTACATTGAGGGAAGGATCACATCCGTCAGATAAGGTAAAATACACATCTGTTATTTCCATTATTATAAATATATAATAGATTCTATAGCGTTCTACGCCTTCTGGTACCCAATCGCCAAGCCTGTTGATCTAGCCAGTCTCTTCCTTGAAGATTTCTTTCTGACATGGCTTTTGTAATTCCTTGTTTCCAAGAGGTCGGTGGCTATCCTCTTTATTTTCATTATTTTCATTTATTAACATATGGAATCCATCGCAAACACCAATCCTACATGCAATGACTACAGATTGAGGTAGGGTTCCTAGATTCTATTTAGAATGACGACTAGCTTTTTACTAGTGTATTTTTAAATATACAGAATGTTTACTAGAAACTAAATTAAGTTAGGCAGGAATATAAATAGACTGGTAAATATATCAACACGAGGCTTATTCAATTAAAATGCATCTTTGACCCAGAAAAAAATTATCGGCAAATAAATCTACAAAAATTACCACTGTATTGAAGGAACTTATTATGTATTATGTATTTATGGGCCGGCGTAGCTCAGGCGGTAGTATGCTTGGCTCGACTGCTGGTAGGCCGGGGTTCAAATTCCACCGCCGGCAAGAACAACTAGACATTTTTAAAATGTCTATAGGCCCCAGGTCGGCTCAGCCTGAATAAAATGAGTACCTTGGATAAAACCAGGGGTAATAATAGGCGGTTGAAGCGTAGCACTGGCCCTGTTACCTTCATTGTGTACGTAGGCCCTGGATATAGCAGACTACCCTGCTATAATCCAAAAGCCGAGTCAGCGGTATAAAACGGGAGACTATTCATATTATTATTATGTATGTCATTGTTTCACCAATCGATGCATACCCAGTTTAAAGAGTTCTTGTGGCTGTAGTTTAAAGAATTCTTTTAAGCATTTCTTATTTTTTCGTCAATCAAAAACGCTATTTTCAAAAACTCCTTTTAACGCTATTTTCAGTGGCCCCAAGTTGTGAACATCGTAGAGCAGTAATTCGGAACTACAGGGTGGATGCTCTAATATCCTCTATTTCTTTCGTTGTAGATTTCCTTTCACTTCTTTGGCCACCCAAGATGGAGCATTGTCATGCAGAAGAATGACACCACGTGAGAGCTTTTCTCGACGTGTTCGTCCTATTGTTTGCTGAACCTTGTTTAAAGTTTCATTATACAGTCGAACCTGCTTATTAGAATACCGGTTAAAGGAATATCCCGGTTTAAGGAATCGAAATTTGAGGTCCCGAAACGTTTATACCAGCAACCAGTGATCCGTTATTAGAATATCCTGGTTATAGGAATATTTTTACTTGGCACGAAGGCTATTCCAATAAGCGGGTTCGGCTGTACAGGTTTTCGTTGATATGCACTCTAGGTTCTGTAAACTCTATGAACAAGGCTCCTTTATGGTTAAAAAAGTTAACATGACCTTGCCCGCAGAAGGTTGAAATTTGTATGACCGCACGCTGATTATAAACTGCTCGTCAAAAGTTAGGGATATAGAAAATTATGCTAATTTGCATAGCTGATTTTTTCGAGAACAGATTAACGGATTTCGCTAATTTTTTTATTATTTTAGATTTTTCTTTAGTATTTACACAGTTGTGCAAAGGTGTACTCAAACTTCTTTTTTGTACTTATACCGGGTGGAAGAAAAGAAATGTTTTTCTTATGTTAAGTTTGAGACTCCCTGTGGGGAGGACGAGGTACAAATGTGAGTATTCATCAGGATCGTATTGTAGCCTCATGTTCTGTGAACATTTTGTTTTTTGATAGTCCCTGATATCTTTATAAACAAATAAAATATACTTTTTTATAATTTAACATATGTTTTATAATTTAACCGAAACAAAAGTTTGAGACGCCTTGTAGGGAGGAAGAGACACAAGGGTGGGTATACATCGATATTATGTTGTAGTCTCCTATTTTTCCAATATTTTATTTTTCTAGTTTCTCTGATATCTTAAATAACAAAGAAACTAGACGGTTTTATTCTTTAGTATGTGTTTTAACTGACGACATGCGATACGTGAAGACCACTGTGATAAAATACCACATTATCATACCACTATGATGAAATTATTTTCTACATATAGTGCGAAAGGAACAGAGTGTTTAAAGAAAAAAATCTGTGTAATATACCTCTCGCTATTTAAAGAACCTCCACGTAGATACCAAATCCGTACTTATTCTTAAGGAAATTTCGTCCCAAAAAACATCACAGGGCCTCCATTAAACAATCTCGTCTCTCTTATATTACGCTAAGCATACCGCTTACCTGGTCGACAAATAACTCTTACAGGTGTCGATAAGAATTGTTTGCCTTATGTGCATTTCTGTTTAAAAGTTTTGTTAATTGTTATTATTTATTGTTAATTTAATTTTGTTTCAGTTAAAACACACGTTAAACAGTAAAACCACCTATCTTCTTTGATTCTAAAGATATCAAGGAGATTCAAAAAAGAAGATGTTCACAAAACATAAGACTACGATACAATTCCGATGTATACTAACATTTGTATCTCGTCCTCCCTACAGGGTGGCACAAACTTAACATAAGAAAAACATTTCTTTTGTTCCACCCGGTATAAGTACAAAAAAAAGTTTGAGTAAACCTCTGTACAACTGTGTAAATACTAAAGAAAAATCTAAAATAAAAAAAATTAGCGGAATCCGTTAATTTGTTCACGAAAAAATCAATTATGAAAATGAGCATAATATTTGAAGGGTACGGGGAAAAAGGAGGTATGTCGCTTCTGTTGAATTTTTCAGCAGAGCATTTTCAAAGTTATAAGACTAATATTATTGATATGTTCTGATGGTATTTTTTTTAAATCGTATGTTTGGAAAATTTACTCTGTGGGAGCACACGAAAACAATGTGTTTTCACTTATTTCTACGTGTTTCACAACTGACCTTCCCCTAATTAACGGGTTACACCGTGACATTCCCCCTTCTTCTCCTGTATGGGTATTGTATTATTAGTGTTACCTCATGACACAACCCATTTTTAACCAGTGTTATTTACGTATAGTAAAGTACAGAATATAACCTTAGCTTAAATTTACTGAAAAGATAAAAAAGCTGGGTCTCAATGAACATCTTTATAAGACCATGCAGAAAGCTGTACTACTGGCGACGGCCAGAAGTGTACGAAAATTTTTGGGAGATACACCTGCATACCAAGTCACCTAGGGCTCGATAACATGGAAAGAGTCCCACCAGAGCTCAATCCTTTTGATACCCTAGGTGTCTGGGATGAGTCAATTTTTCCGTTCGAGGGAGTGTGAGCCGTATGGCTAAATCTGGAAATCGTATCGCATGTAGATGTCTCAGCCTGCGCGTGAAAATAAGTTCTTAGATTAGTAACTTGTTTACTGGATCGTATGGCATTTTTGCCGGAGAGATCCTTTCGGATTGTTCCGGCGCCATTTACATCTTTAATCCTGTTTCAAGTAACTAGTGTCGATGTACACTATCCTAGGGGGTCCGACGGCTTAACGTGCTTTCCGAGGCACGGTGAAACGGCTCGTATGATTTTTAGAAATAAAAAATTGATTGTCGTTGACAGGGCTCGAACCCGCGTGCTCTGGCGTATGAGGCCAGTGATCATGCCGTTGAGCTACGGCCGTTCACGCTAATTCTGATGTGACACGTGGTCTATGCAAGGTTAGTAGCGCTTGTCTGCTCTTCGCCCAGATTATTATTATTGTTGTATCAATTTATCTTTTACGTTTTTTTATAGGACAACTTTGTAGAAATGTTAAAAGACTTCCAAGCTATCATGAAACCAAAAGGTTTATTACTAAGTGCGGCTGTAGCTGGAGCTGTAGATAAAATTGAATCTGCTTATCATGTCGAAGAAGTAGCGAAGTAAGTTTTTTTCATATTGTATATATAGCAGTGGCGGGCGGCTCGTCAGAGGAGGCAAGGGAGTCAAAAAGTGTCAAAAATGACAATGTTCAAGGCTCAAAAACACAAATAAAAATTATTATTTTTAAAATTACAAATTGCTTAAATTTAATTTCAAACCTTCTTCTATCAGATCTCGATAGACATTTTTGGTATATTTTATTCTAAAACATTGTTTTTTCATTGTTAATCTGGCTCTATTTTAAAGCATAAAGTTTTTAAGTTTAAATATTAATTGTTTATAACTCGAAACCGATCAACTTTCGTGAAAAATTACAACAGATCTTTTTTGTTCCGAATGATTTAAAAAACCTAAAATATTGATATCTGTCCTAGGTGAAAAAATAAATTTTTATAATTTGTTTAAAAAAAATTATAGCACTCAGGTATAGGATACATTACATTAAAAATAATCAGTATTTCTTAAGGACCTCAAAACGAAAAAAATTTACAGCGTGTTCTATTTGAAATAAGAAAGTTCATTAAATTTTCAGACAAACGTAAGATCTGGCAACAATGTAAATACCATCATAATATCGACCCAATCAGAAGACCCTTACTTTCAGCTGCAAGGTGTTTCAGAGATAATTGAGGCGTTCCATAAATAAAACTCATTCAATATTTATAGTTGATTGGAATTATACAGTGCTAGTCAAAAGTCCGTCCCCCCCCCCCTCGTATCTTTTGAATGGTTATACTAGTCCAGAAAGCCACTGCGCATCCGCTAGAGAAAATATTCTAATTCGGATTTTTTGCACAATCTTACTCAAAAAGGACTCCTTTTAACAAATTTGCATGTTGCCAGGACCAAAAGGTGGTCAAAAATTTTTTAAACGTTTTTTTTTTGTTTTTTTCCTAAAATTATTTTTCTTGCATGGAAAAAAGTTTTTTTAGGTTTTTTGGATCATTCCAAACAGATAAGGCCTTTAGTGACTTTTCTCTAAAAATGATAGTTTTTGACATATAAGCGATTAAAAATTGAAAAATTGCGAAATCGGCCATTTGTAACCCTCAAAAACTATGTGAAAAACTGAAAATTTGAATGTTGCCAAGGTAGGTAGATATTCTTTAAACATCGATTGATGAAATCCCGAAGAGTTTTTTTCAATACAATATTCAAAACTCCTTTGTTTTTTAATTGGTAATCAAGCGTGCGCGACACTATTTTTCACCGGCAGTATGGTGCAAATGAAAAGAATAAATTCGTTATTTCGTAAACCGGTGACTTTAAGGAAAAATCCCGAAACAGGTCGATTTTTATTTTTAAGTTACGATATTGTGGCCTATATCGTATACTAGTGACGTCATCCGTCTGGGCGTGATGACGTAATCGATGATTTTTTTAAATGAGAATAGGGGTCGTGTGGTAGCTCATTTGAAAGGTTCTTCAATTTTCTATTCAGTAATGTAAACATTTACATAATTATTTATACAGGGTGTCCTTCTACTTATTTTTTTGTCAAATAATTTAATTTAATAAAAATTTTTTGGACACCCTGTATAAATAATTATGTAAATGTTTATATTACTGAATAGAGAATTGAAGAACCTTTCAAATGAGCTAGCACACGACCCCTATTCTTATTTAAAAAAAGCATCGATTACGTCATCACGTCCAGATGGATGACGTCACTAGTATACCATATATGCACAATATCATAACTTAAAAATAAAAATCGACCTGTTTCTGGATTTTTCCTTAAAGTCGCCGGTTTACGAAATAACGAATTTATTCCTTTCATTTGCACCATACTGTCGCGTGGAAAATAGTGTCGCGCACGCTTGAATAGCAATTAAAAAACAAAGGAGTTTTGAATATTGTATTGCAAAAAACTCTTCGGGATTTCATCAATCGATGTTTAAAGAATATCTACCTACCTTGGCAACATTCAAATTTTCAGTTTTTCACATAGTTTTTGAGGGTTACAAATGGCCGATTTCGCAATTTTTCAATTTTTAATCGCTTATATGTCAAAAACTTCATTTTTAGAGAAAAGTCACTAAAGACCTTTTCTGTTTGGAATGATCCAAAAAACCCAAAAAAACTTTTTTCCATGAAAAAAAAAATAATTTTAGGAAAAAAACAAAAAAAAAAACGTTTAAAAAATTTTTGACCACCTTTTGGTCCTGGCAACATGCAAATTTGTTAAAAGGAGTCCTTTTTTAGTAAGATTGTGCAAAAAATCCGAATTAGAATATTTTCCCTAGCGGATGCAAAGTGGCTTTCTGGACTATACCTATAACAGTGAAATTTGGATTGAGGAAATAAACGGACGTAGGCTTCTCAACTAGGCATAGCAGTTGACGTAATGACAGATGACGTTACAGCGCCACTGTGACAGATAATTTTAAATGGGAACTTATGGCAAGGGATACCTCGTTTGAAAGGTATTAAAAATACCTTTATCATCTGTCATGTTCATATATTTAATTATCACACATTTCACAATTTTACATTTATGTTCGAATATTTCTAACACCAATATATGGATATTTGTTAATGTTTTATTTTCAACATCAATATAAACTTTAAATTCATTGGCTGAAGTAACAAAATAGTTCATAACGTCTTATTGACAATCTGTCACTGGCATACTTCTACTGTTAAAGGGTTCTTACCCATAACTTTTTGGTGGCTCACGCATGCATGCTATTGTAAGTATGGCCTCTGTCAATTCTTAACCTTAGTCAACTTTTATAACATTATCTACTATTAATTAGGTTATACTTACTATTTTAGGGCTTAACACTGATGATGGATTACCTATTAATCCGAAAACGTTTTGTTTTGTGATGTAACCCTTATTGGGGTCTTTTAAATATCCTTTTTACAAAGGATCTTGTATTTTTTTGAAAATACCTACTCCTCCCTAAAAATTTTTCTGATAAGTATAACCGTTCAAAAGATACGAGGGGGGAACCGACTTTTGACTAGCACTGTAGATAAATATTTATAATAACTAAACTTTCACTGTAACTGAATTGAATATTTGAACTTTCACTGTCTTTAGGTATTTGGATATGATAAATGTAATGGCGTATGACTACCATGGGGCATTTGATAATTTAGTGGGACACGTATCGCCTCTGCATGCCTCCTCTAAGGATTACCAACATGGAAGAAATGCTACTTACACAGTAGTAAGTACGGCTGATATAAACTAAACCTAACTTTTCATTATAGTATTTTTACTACAAAAACGTTATTACGTAGGTCAAAATTTTTGACGTAAGAGAACTGTCAAAACATTAGAATGTGACTTTTCATTATTGCCGTGTTTATAATAAACATAGCAATAATGAAAAGTCACATTCTAATGTTTTGACAGTTCTCTTACGTCAAAAATTTTGACCTACGTAATAACGTTTTTGTAGTAAAAATACTATACATATAAAAAGCGGCTAATTGATTTGGGGATAAAAGATAATATTTGGGAAAGTATGAAGTATTTGTTTAAATATTTTATTTTTTATTTACAACTTTGTGGGTCTTACCATGTATAAAGAATGGAGGAACATGGAATCGCAAAGGTGATAATAAAATGGCAACCCCCGGAGAGAAGGAAAGGGGGCAAACCGAAAACTACTTGGATAAGTGGAAGCCAATAAGCATTGTCTGAGAGAAATCTACTACCAGGAGATTAAAGAGATCGACGTGGCTGGAATATAGGAACCGGAATGCGAAGGGCGCTATAAACCGGTGTTATATACATAACCAATTCTATAGCGTTCTACGCCTTCCGGTACCCAATCACCAAGCCTGTCGATCTAGCCAGTCTCATTCTTGTAGATTTCTTTCTGACATGGCTTTTGTAATTACTTGTTTCCAGGAGGTCGGTGGCCTTCCTCTTTTCCGTTTTTCTGGCGATATCGATCTCACTGTAATTTTTGGTAGTCTTTCATCTCCCATTCGTTGAACGTGTCCATACCAAGTGAGTTGGTTTCGTTGTACTTCTTCCACTATTGTTTTCGGCTTACCTACTTTATCTCTGATCTTTTCATTTCGAACATGGTCACATTTCGATATTCTGGCAGCTCTTCTAAAAAAATCCATTTCGGTAGTAAGCAGCTTATTTTCGGATGTTTTTGTCATTTGCCACATTCGGAGCCATACGTTAAAATTGGTTTCAGAATAGCGTCGTACATCCTCATTTTTGTATTTAAGGTAATGCTATGTTGCCACAAGACAGGGTTTAGGGCTCTAGTAATATTTCTAGCCTTCGTCACTCTATCATCTATACTAGGGTCCGTTCTTCCAGTATTTGTTAATTTAATCCCCAGATATATATACACTGTACAACCCCTGATGTAGTCACTTCCGTCAAGATCTAGGTCTTCATGTTGTATTTGGTCACCGATGTGTAGATATTGTGTTTTCTTTATGTTTACCTATAAACTCCATTTCATGTATTCTTTTATCAATTTTCTCGTCATATATTCTAAGTCTTCCTTATCTTGGGCAACTACCACCTGGTCGTCTGCGTAGTTCAAAGTGTATAGTGTTATATCTCCGATTGGTATACCCATACCACTGCATTTCTGCTTCCAAAGTTTGAGAGCACCATGGGTATATATATATTGAAATGAATGGGAGATAAACAGCACCCTTGTTTAAGGCCTTTTGTTACTTGGAAGCTAATTGACAGACAGTTACCTCTCTTTACCCTTGACATAGAATCTTTATAGAGGCTTTGGATGGCTTTGATGATAGTTGCAGATATGTGTGTATTGTCCAAAACCTCCCACAATTTTTCCACGGTGACTGTGTCATATGCCTTCGTTAGGTCGACAAAAATATATATGTGTCTTGTCCACGTTCTAGTCTTTTTTCCATTACCTGTGTTAGACAAAATATATTACAGAATATATTACAATACATACCGGTGTTATATAACATATATTTATTATTATGTTTTTTCTGGACTGGGTTTTGTAACACGGAGGAGGGATGCAAAAAGAATTTATGAAAGAATGAATGAATGAAAGAATTTTTGGAATGGATACAAAAGAGTAGTATTTATGTTAGTGTGCTTATAATTTAAATTTACATTTAATCGTATGTTCATAAATAACCTCGCACACTCGTATATTTTCAGTTGAAAGTAAACTCGACAAGTTAAAATGTGTCTATTTATATTTTATATAGATTATTGAGCAGTAGAGAAATCTCTTGTTGGATAGAAAGGCATTCTAATATAATATTTTCTAAACTACCATGTTTTTCGCATACGCAAAATTCTTCGTTATGGATACCAAAACGGCATTAATTTATACTAGGGACACATTGCATGATTACTTCTTATTCGTGAAATTATTTTTATAAAATTTCTATTTTGTACATTAAAAAAATATTGGTTTTCTTTTTAGTTTTAGAAGTAACATTTTAAACTTTTTCCCAGAGTTGGCTTTTTCGTATTTTTCTTGCCATTTAGTTTTTATAGTTATTTTCATTTGGCTTACGTGATCATTCAAAGGTAGCTTCATGTTAATCATCCCCCCTTCTGTAGTAGCTGTTTTTGCTAATCTGTCTGCTATCTCGTGGTATTCTATAATCAATTTTAATCAATTGTGTAAATATTTCATAAAAATCTTTCATTAAATCGTCATACTGGCCGGTTATATTAATATTTTAAAACGTTTTTTATATATGTACTTGGCTTCGTCTTTGTCACTATGTTACTATGTGCGCAAATTTTGCAATCCATTTTAAACATAGTTCTATGCTACCTAGGCACGTTAAATTTTCAGAATAGCTCAGAACTAGCTAACAGTGCAATATTTAACTGCTATATTATGGATAAATCGATTTTTTTTTAATTTCAAACTATTTTAAACATGTGACTAATGCAATGACATTTAGATTCCATTTTAAAGTACGTCAACAAATGTATATCTACAAATTGGTGGTGGCTCAGTCGCATTAGACTGCAGATCGAGAGCTCCCGAATTCAAAAACCCGGCTGTTGCTTATCTTTTTTTAATTTTTTTAATAAATAGTTAAAAGTTAATATACTTAAAATTCATATTTTATAAGTTAATTATTATATATAAATATTATATATATACCATTTTAAATATTTTCTTTGATTTATATGAGTTTAAAATCGATTACAAAAATTTTTATTATACTAGTGTAATTTTTGGAATTTTAAGCATTTTATATGGTCAAATTATTTTATGTTCTCTTCTATAAATAACAAAAACTTTTTATTGTATAAGTTCCTTTTTATAAAAGTGTAATTATTTTTATTTTTTCTAATGCACTTCTGCCTTGATAGCAACAATAATAAACCAATATATTTAAATAAATACTAAATACTTTTCCAAACAGGCAATATTTATTATAAAAAATGGTGCTATTTTTATGTTTTTCTATTTTGTTTCGTTTGCGTTGTTCCACACCATGTAAAACTTAGAGTCTGGATTGTAGACTTTAGAGCCTATAAGTCCAAACATGCGACCATGGCCTTCCATGGGCTGTCAGTAGTCTCGATGATGATGATGATTTCATTTTGTAGGTTTACAATTTTTTATTCTAACTCTGATACTAATCAGAGCAACAGTGGCCTAAGCCACAAATTGAGCATTTTTAGATTAATATATCAATAAAAGGAGCAATATTAAATATTCGGATTAAAAAAGGTCTACACCTAAAAAGTGTCTTTTTATACAAAAATCATAGTTGTTCTTATGTATCATAATTATTGTGGTTATTATAGCGACCGTAAATTTTTAATTAACAATAATTTAATTGTTTCCAAACCGTTCATTCAATTTCCATCGGCTAATCTATACAAAAAGATCTTTGATATTACCAAGTTATTTAATTGTTGATAAGCAATTACTTATCTAAAATTTTAGTTGAAAATTAAAGATTTTATTGGAAAAACCCGCAATTTCCGGGGAAAATTTTCGTCGAAGTAAATCAGAAAAAGCACGTCTCTATGCAGAATTTAATTACGGTGAATTTTTATTTGAGTGTTTTTGGTGTAACGTTAAAATCTTTGGAGTTATAGAGCAAAAATTGAAAAAAAACACGATTTTCGGGCGCCATTTTGTTTATAAAAAAAGTAGCACACTATCTGCGGACTTTGCATACCTATAGTATTAATACATACAATCATAAGATTCGATTCCAACAATAAAATTGCTGGTAAATAACTTTTCCTTGTATTTTGCTAATTAGCCCAGAAGATAATGAATGATACTGAAAATGTGCATGTGTTACTGATCCGTGCCACGCGCACTGTCTAAAGATGCGTGCCGTGGCATGCATCCGTGCCAAGCGCAGCGAAATGTTTAATAAACTAGTCTATAATTTTTAGGCTACTGGTTTAGAATACTGGCTATACAAAAATGCAGATCCTTCAAAAATCAATCTTGGGCTTCCAACTTACGGAAGAACTTTTACTCTGGCAGACAGAACCAAAACCGAACTATACTCAGAAGTGCTTGGTCCAGGCGAAAGAGGACTTTACACGGGAATAAGAGGAAGTTTGGGATATCACGAAGTAAGTAAATATTAGTATTTTTGGTCATTAAGAGGCTACATGAGCTCGTCATCAATTTTTTTTTCGAAAGTTCTGCGAACTTTCAACAGTGCGGCAACAGTGAGACAGTGACACTATACTGTCAAAAGCGAACTATTGTGAAAAAAATAATCATCATCATCATCATCATTCTCTTTGCCTTATCCCTATGCGGGGTCGGCTTCCCTAATTGCATTTCTCCACACAATTCTATCTTGGGTCATATCAATGTTAATCCCCTTTACCAACATGTCCTGCCTTATCGTCTCCCCCCAGGTCTTCTTTGGTCTTCTTCTTCTACTTCTTCCAGGAATCTGCACTTCAGCTATTCTTCGTATTGGGTGATTAACGTCCCGACGTTGAACATGACCAAACCATCTTAACCTATGCTCTCTCATTTTGGCATCAATTGGTGCCACACCTAGACTTCCCATAATATATCTACTCATTTTTAATTTTATCTTTTTTTGTCACTCCACTCATCCATCTAAGCATTCTCATTTCCGCCACATGCATTCGTTGTTCCTCTTTCTTTTTCACTGCCCAACATTCAGTTCCGTACATCATAGCCGGTTTTATGGCTGTTTTATAGAATTTTCGCTTCAACTTCATTGGAATTTTTTGTCACACAGCACACCACTTGCTTCTTTCCACTTCATCCATCCAGCCCTAATTCTACTTCATACATCTCCATCTATTTCCCCATTACTCTGTAATACCGATCCTAGGTACTTAAAACTATTGCTTTTCACAATCATTTCACCATCCAAAGATACCATTTTATTTGTAGTAACTCCATCTTCAAATGAACATTCCAAATACTCTGTTTTTGTCCTACTAAGTTCTAAACCCTTTTCCTCCAGAGCTTGTCTCCACTGTTCCGGTTTTTGTTCTAAGTCTCTTTCACTATTTACTATTAACACTACATTATCAGCATACATTAGGCACCATGGAATACTACCCTGTAGTTTCGCTGTTATCTGGTCCAAAACTAATGAGAATAAAAGAGGACTAAGCACCGAACCTTGGTGCAGTCCTACTATCACCTAAAATTTATCAGTCTCTCCCACACATGTCCTAACACTAGTCATTACTCCCTCATACATATCTCTCACAATCTTTACATATTTGCCAGGGACTCCTTTCTTATTGAGTTCCCACCACAGAATCTCTCGAGGAACTCTACCATATGCTTTCTCAAGATCAATGAATACCATATGAGCGTTGGTCTCTTTATTCCTGTATTTTTCCATAAGTTGTCTTACAATGAAAAATGCATCTGTTGTTGATCTGCCCTGCAGAAAGCCAAATTGATTATCGGATATTTCGGTTTCTTCACGTATCCGTCTTTCAATTACTCTCTCCCATATTTTCATGGTGTGGCTAAGTAATTTTATAGCCCTGTAGTTTGTACATTGTTGTATGTCTCCCTTGTTTTTGTAGACAGGTACTAATATACTGCTTCTCCATTCGTCTGGCATTTGCCCAACTTCCATAAGTCTATTAAATAGACCTGCTAGCCAACTTATTCCTGTCTCTCCCAATGCTCTCCATACTTCCTCAGGAATATCATCTGGTCCGACTGCTTTTCCTTTATTTATTTTTTGAAGCGCTTGAGCCATTTCCTCGTTTGTTATTCTGGTAACCATTGCTGTTACTTGAATAACAAGCAAGAGGAAGTGGCTCAAGCGCTTCAAAAAATAAAGAAAAGGAAAGCGGGTGGATCTGGATATAATCATCCTACGATATATTTACAGATCTGCGAATTCTATTCTGGTTCCGACTCAACTTACTACTGGGATGACGAACAAAAGGTGCCTCATAGGGTATGGGAGGATCAATGGGCTGGATATGATGACCAGAGATCGATACAATATAAAGTGGACTTTGCTGTGAGTCACAACCTCGCTGGCGTTTTGATTTGGTCTTTGGATACAGACGACTTCCGAGGAGAATGTGGTAGAAAATATCCTCTCTCGTATGCTGCTAAAGAAAGGCTAATGTATCATGAAACAAAAAAGAAGAATGCAAAATAATTTCATATTTTTATATCGATTTATGTAAAATAGGCTCTTGATTATATTACTTTTTTGGAATTTACGGAAATAAAGAAATATTGAATTACAATGTCTGTGAAATTTTTATTTTAAGGATAATACGTATGCGGCAAAATAAACAGTACTGAATACATACTTATATGTGTTAGGCGCCGAAACATACTGAGTCTTAAGTGCTTCAGAATTGTTCTCAGTTTTGCAGAAAAAAATTTTATGTTACATCCGGAAGGCAAATGGGCACAGGTCGACCTATATTCGGATCTCGTACTACACTCCTGGCCAAAAAAATCGGGACACCTTAAAAATGGGTCATTTTTGATGTGTCGAATCTCCTAAACCTCTTGTCCGATTTTAGTGATTTTTTCAATATGTTATAGCCTTATTCTCTAAGAATATGGATTTAGTAATAGTGTTTCTGAACAGGTATATATCATTGTATACCGGGTGTAACAATAATACTGTGTTTTTTCCTGAAACTTCGTAACACCCTATGGAATATTCTAAATTTGTTCCTGAAAGTTCGTAACACCCTGTGGAATATTCTACCATTTAAAAAATATTTAAATTAAAACTCAATTGTAGCCTTAGCCTTTCTTAACATTCTGCTTTTTGACTCATTCACTTATGTTGGATAATGAAAAAGTTAGGTACTTTGACAACTAGCCATGCTCTTCATCAATGTCGGTGTTTCTAAAGTACGACAAACTTTAAGGGTTAATTCTTCATGAAAAAATAATGACAGTTTGCTTAATAAACAAATGTCCGTAAATGCTTCGTTCCCAAGATACGGGATGTTGCATTTTTTTTTAACAAACTGACGATTTATTTATTGCTCTAAAACCCGTTGAGATATGCAAAATGAAATTTGGTAGGTTTTAAGAGATAGTTATTTCACATTTTTTGACATACAACTAAAAATTTTATATTCGCCATTGGCCTGTATACAGGTAATATGGCCGGGTAATATGACCCGTATGCACGCCGATGGTGAATATAAAATACATAATTGTATGTCAAAGAATGCGCAATAACTGATTCTTACAACCCACCAAATTTTATTTGCATATCTCAACCGGTTTTAGAGCAATAAATAAATTGTCAGTGTGTAAGAAAAAATTCAACATCCGGTATGTCGGAAACGAAACATTTGCAGACATATGCTTATAAATCAAACTGTCATTATTTTTCATGCAGAATTACCCCTTAAAGTTTGTCGTACTTATTTAGAAACACCCTGTATTGATGAAGAACATGACTAGTTGTCAAAATTCCTAACTTTTTCATTATCCAACATAAGTGAATGAAAAATGAATAACCATTTTCAATTTCGTTGCAAAACGAAAATACTGCCGCATCATATTCTAGTCCCATCAGACAGTGCAGCAATCACCTCTACCGGTTTCGAAACTTATTAGTCTCTTATCAGGAGGCACATATGCTGCTCTGTCTGATCCAACCAAAACAAACCCCGGCGTGCAGTCACGGATTGCAACGAACGAAATGGCATAGATGCCCTAGCGGCAACTGCTAGCAAAAGACTAAGTTTTCAATATAATGGCATATAAAACAACATAATGCTATTCTACATCCCACCAGAATGAAAACAATGGGAACCTTCTCTGGTTACACCTCCGAGGCTTCTACAATTTGCAAGCCATAACGGATGCTGAGAAGGAAGATGAGGGAATTTTACAATTTATAATTCACGTCCCATCTGCTCAGCGCGAAATTGAAAATGGTTATTCATTTTTGATTTACATGTTTACTCTGATTGGAGTACGAAGGGAACCATTCTCGTTGTAACTTTACCGCGCTGAGCAGATGGGACGTGAATTATAAATTGTAAAATCCCCTCATCTTCCTTAGTCTCAGCATCCGTTATGCCTTGCAAATTGTAGAAGCCTCGGAGGTGTAACCAGAGAAGGTTCCCATTGTTTTCATTCTGGTGGGATGTAAAATAGCATTATGTTGTTTTATATGCCATTAGATTGAAAACTTAGTCTTTTAGATTGAAAACTTAGTCATAAGGGAATGAGTCAAAAATCAGAAGGTTAATAAAGGTTAAGGCTACAATTGAGTTTTAATTTCAATGTTTTTTAAATGCTAGAATATTCCACAAAGTGTTACGAACTTTCAGGAAAAAACACAGTATTATCGTTACACCTGGTATACAATGACATTTATCTGTTCAGCAACACTATTACTAAATCCATATTCTTATAGAATAAGGCTGTAACATATTAAAAAAATCACTAAAATCAGACAACAGGTTTAGGAGATTTGAGACATCAAAAATGTCCCATTTTAAGGTGTCCCGATTTTTTTGGCCAAGAGTGTATTACGGGAATGGCCTCACAATCTGTACTGTTATTTGACCGACGATATTTCTAGATAATTATTTTATTCCTTCATTATTTTATTTTTTGTCAAAGGTTTCCTTTTCTTTTGCTTCAGCTCGAAGAGCTATTTTAATAAACAGTATTGTAACACTAGCAGAATTATTCCCAGTGTGCACAGATCTCGATTTAATGCACGCAATAGCTTTAAATCGAAAACAAATGAATCAATTCCTGTGAAATATAGAATGTTTTCACACTTTCGGTCCGAGCTGAGAATTGTGCTCTCAATTTTTTGTTATTTTAAATAGAATCATTCTTCTCTTTGGATTCATCGCCAGGTTTTGCCTTTTTTAGTTTGATAAATTGATGTTATGTTTCAGAAGAGGGTTGGAGTGATTTTTCGTCTCGCTTATGGTTGATAAGTTAAACGATCTGAAATGATTCGGTTTGAGAGTTTTGATATTTTATTTTAGTAGTTGTTTTTTATAAACCAGCATGGAAATAAAGGTACCAGTATCGTTAGAAAAGTTTCTAATTTCTGCTTATACAATTACCAGAGAACGGCAGTTCTCGCCAGTGGCGCACACCTACACCCCCTACACGCGACGCTATATATACACGAAATTTTTGATTTTCTAAATCTGACTGAATTGAAAATTGAACCAACTCCCATCTTAAAGTTCAGGAAAAGACTCACCCATTCATATGTCAACCATCCATTTTGGTCCAAGGGTGTGGATTTTACGGCCCTTCCTCTTTAGGAAGGGAACAAGGATGAACAAGTTACCGAGCTCAGAAAGGGCCTAGCCGGGTAAGATGGTGAAAAGTGCCCCCAGCTCGATTTAAATTCCATATAGGCCAATTTTTAGCACATGTAGAGGAACTCACTTTCTGAAATTTTTAGCCCCCTAGGTGGTCACGTGACCCCCCTAGAGCCTAATTAGGCTTTTTATGTTTTTATTTTTTATCTCAGGCGCATCAAGAGCTAGCCAAAAACTTTATTAAAAAAGTTGTAAGTTCCAAAAAGATCTATAAGAAAAATTTTTTTTTTAATTTTTTGGCGGGAAATTCGAATTTTTAGAACAATTTTAAACTTTTAAATGACTCTGAAAAAAAAACTAAGACACTAGTTTTTACGAAAATTAATTATAATATGTATTTTTGCACAATCTTTTACCCTGAATTTTTTCAGACTTTTAAAATTGGTGAAACGTACCTTTAAAAATAAAAAACCGCATTTTCTCAGTTTTTTTTTCGTATTTTGAAACAATTTTATACATGTTTTTCAAAAAAGGTAACACTGTCACTAGAATAGGTAAAAAACTGAAAAATAATTGGGGTTTGCTTAATAAAAATTTTTTGTAAAGCCATCCATTTTCAAAATACAGGGCGTTGAAGAAAACAAAATTTTACACATTTTTTACGATTTTGCTGAAACTACTGGCAACATTGTAATAAAACTTGGCGGGATTTAAGAGCTGGTTATTGTGCATATTTTGACATACAATTAATGATTTGATATTCATCATTGGCTCCAATAGGGGTAATGGTCTGAACTTTTTAAAGAATAAAGATAGTACGCCACTGACATATTTCAAATTAACAATCGTTTTTTAATTTCTCGTTCAATTTGTGACAAAACATGTATCTTCTTATTTTTTCATACGACGCGCCATTTTTATTCAAAAAATAAAAGATCTTAACCCTTACAAAGTATTCGAACTTCTAGTAGTTTCTACATCTACATACATACATAATAAACTCATACATCCATTATCAAAATTAATTCGAATACTTTGGAAGCGTTAAGATATTTTATTTTTTGCAGCAAAACAGCGCGTCGTATGAAAAAATGAGAAGATAGATTTTTTATTGCAAATTGAACTAGGAATTCAAAAATGATTGTTAATTTGAAATATGTCAGTGGCGTACTATCTTTTTTTCTTTGAAAAGTTCAGACCATTACCCCTATGCGCGCCAATGATGAATATTAAATCCTTAGTTGTATGTCAAAACATGCACAATAACTACCTCTTAAAACCCGCCAAGTTTTATTACAATGTTGCCAGTAGTTTCGGCAAAATCGTAAAAATATGTAAAATTTTGTTTTCTTCAACGCCCTGTATCTTGAAAATGGATGGCGTTACAAAAAATTTTTATGAAGCAAATCCCAATTATTTTTCAGTTTTTTACCTATTCTAGTGACGGTGTTAAATTTTTTGAAAAATATGTATAAAATTGTATCAAAAAAACGAAAAAAAAAACCGAAAAAATGCGGTTTTTTATTTTTAAAGGTACGTTTCACCAATTTTAAAAATCTGAAAAAATTCAGGGTGAAAGATTGTGCAAAAATACACATTATAATTAATTTTCGTAAAAACGAGTGTCTTAGTTTTTTTTTTCAGATTTATTTAAAAGTTTAAAATTGTTCTAAAAATTCGAATTTCCCGCCAAAAAAATAAAAAAGAAATTTTTCATATAGATCTTTTTGAAGCTTACAACTTTTTTAAATAAAGTTTTTGGCTAGCTCTTAATGCGGCTGAGATAAAAAATAAAAACATAAAAAGCCTAATTAGGCTCTAGGGGGGTCACGTGACCACCTAGGGGGCTAAAAATTTCAGAAAGTGAGTTCCTCTATATGTGCTAAAAATTGGCCTATATGGAATTTAGATTGGGTTGGGGGCACTTTTCACCATCTTACCCGGCTAGGCCCTTTTACTCAGTTTCTATTTAAAAAGGGAAAAATGTTTGTATGTATAATGTATGTCTGTATGCGTGTGGAAAAGTTACAGAGATCTGAAATTTTTTTCTATGTTTCAAGAGGGTGCCAGGGCCGATTCAGAACCGGTGTACTTTGTAACTTTTGACCACCCATAACACAGCTATTGCATTGGGTAGGTACAACAAGGTTTATGTTTTAGGTGGATGCATCTCAGGTTCAAGAGAGATAGGAAAACCGTAAATACACCAAAATGGTAGCTTGAGTTTAGCTTTCAAATAGTGCATAAGTGGTCAGGATCGGACATATACATGGCTCAGTATAATCGAAAAACTGAGAAATTGAACTCTGAAAATTTTTGTTTCTCAACAATTAGGGGAGACTGGGGCAAAACGGGATACTTAATAAAGAGAACATCATAGAAAAAAAAACTAAACTGTATATTAAAAAATGACAAAGTCAGACAGGAACACTTGCTATTAAAGTTCATACAACTTACTTTATTTATAATCTAAATTGCTTAGTTATTTGGTTATAAAGAACTTAACTGATCAGTCCGAAATTCCCATTTTGCCCCGGTTGCGGGGAAAAATGGGAAATTCTACGGGGCAAAATGGGAATGTATTTAGTCAGGCTGGCAGATTTTACAAGAGCCTTTTTCTTCATCCTCAACACCTGCTTAGGAATTATGAGCCCATTCATGTCAGACACTACACACTACCCATCCTTCAGTTGACTGCAAATTAACAAATTATCCACAGTAGATACAACAACCATCTTTCTCATCTTCTTCTGATAAGTCAGTGTCCATCTCGTTTTCTTCTTTAGTTTTCTTTGATCTTTTTTATTAGTTTCAGTATTAGTTAGGTTCTTTTTACAAAGTTTAAATGCTGTAAAGTAGTGGCAATATAGGATGGGAAAGTCCCGTCTTGCCCCGACCGCTTTGCCCCAACAGACATCTTTTTAAATAAAATTAGTCATTTCTAATGTAAAAGATATAAAACAGCATATTACAGCACGCATCAGTAATATATCTATCATATTGGAATGAAAAACGTGATAAAACTTGCTTACCCACCTTATAGCAGTCCTATAAATATCACTAATTTTTTTAACAAAATAAAAGAAAACAGATTTTATGTCTGTAAAGAAGCGCACTACGTGACTAGAGTTTCTTTCTAATGACTGAAGTGAGTCAACCAACGCTCTTTCGAATGACGCTATTGCCGATATTATGACTACTATAAGTTATGCACACCGATGCATTTCCCGTTCTGCCCCGAGCCTCGTTTTGCGCCAGTTTCCCCTACTTAAAATTTCCATAATCAACTATTTTCAATGGGAAATAGTTAATTATAAAAATGCCACAAGGAAATAGCTTCAGAACAACATTAAAATTTCCAAATACGAATTAAGCCAATACTGAGTATTTGTAGGAGAACTCCAGACGCGTCTAATAGAAAAAACTCTTCGATGGACACAAAATCATATTGAAAAAATAAATATTGGGATAGGTGTAGAGCTTCACGATACGATACAATATCGATACTTTTTAAATATTGAGTATTGTATTGGTTATGCCAATGAAGTATCGTATCAAGTATCGATATCGGCAATACTTTCTTATAAAAATATCGTATTGATATTGATTTCGATACGATATCGATACAATACTCGATAAAATATCGACATAAAAAGAATTATACATCTGAGCTGTGTAGGCTCTTTGTGTCCACTTTTGCATGCTTAGCAAATGGACATTATTCTAAAAATATTACGAATATTTCTTATAACTTATAGATTTTTATAAAAATTCAATATGGATGAATGTTTCTTTAAAAGTCGACTAATTCTTATTAATTCTGTATTGTTTAAAAACTGCTTTTGAAAAGACAGGGAAATCCCGGAGATTCGGAATAAATCACAATTCAATATTTTTGTTGAAAATTATTTTTGTGTCATCATCACTAACTTCCATAATATTGCCACAAATGACACATGCTATAACCAGTCTAATCACACAGTCATTTGCTCACTCTCAAGAGTTTCAAGTTTAGGCACTTAAGTGTAAAATATTACAACGGCTGATGCTTGGGTTGCAGATCACTTATAGTTTTATATACATAAATAATTACGTCTGATCTAAATATTCCACAAAATATAATCCAAACAAAACTGTGGCGTTTTATTTTTTTCTCGATATCGATATTTTCAATAATAACGAGGCAAGCGTATCGACAATACAAGAGAATTGTATTGATTTCAGATAATGAGTATCGTATTTCGTATCGACATTAATATTGCTAAGGTATGTATTGTGTCGATATCGCATTGGTTTTCGATACGATATCAATACAATATCGATATTTTTATCGAATATCGTGAAACTCTAGATAGGTGGGATATGAACTTGGAGTACCTAATCACAAGTTTAGTGTCGTTACCACTAGCCCGTTAGTGTGATAATGCGCCAAAGGCATTTATAACGCTTATCGTGTAATCGAGAAATAAATTCAAGTTAATACATTTAATATATAAAAAAACACTTGAAAAAACTCCTGATACAAGAATAAAAACCGCTAAACGCCGTAAAAAGGAGTGGCGCACATAATATTCCAGCTACAAAAGAGCTGATATGAATATTACGTGGCGCAAAAATTTATTTTCATTTTGATGGAGAATAAAATTAGAATTTTATTTTGTAAGATTTTCCATAGTATTTGCTATATTTGAAGTAAAACTCACCACAAAAGAGTACCTTTTTAGTTTTACTTCAAATTTAGCAAATATTATGGAAAAATCTTTTAAAATAAAACTAGAATTTTATTTTCCATCAAAATGAAAATACATTTTTGCGCCACGTAATATTCATATCAGCTCTTTTGTAGTTGGAATATTGTATGCGCCACTCATTTTTACGGCGTTTAACGGTTTTTTATTCTTATTACTATAATACTGCCATTTTAACTATTTTAATAGGGTCTAGCTATCGAGTCCGTTACTGCTTCAATCCCTAAAAGTGTCCAGAAAAGGAAAAAGCAATTCAGTGCCCACCAATCAATTAGGTTAAAGTTGAAACGTTCCCTTTTCCTTCATGGAGAATTTCATTAAGAAGAGGGTAGGATAGTTGGTCATGGCTACGACTAATCACAGATAAGGCCCGTGACGGCGCCTTTAGGCGTCCTTATGGTCACCTCAAAGATTAGAAGAGGCACCCTTCGAAAAAAAGTAAAGGGAAGCGTCGTCGTCGAGACATTTTTATTACAGAATGGACGGTTGTGATTAGAGAGAGAAGGAGATAAAGTTTCATTAAATTGGTTTAAGTTTTACCACATACTTATACATCATGGCAAATTAACATTTGAATTTAGTACCTGAAGAAAGTATCTAAAAGTTTAGATCAGATAAAAACAAGCTGAAAATGCGAGCATTATCATAACAAAAACTTTGTTTATTTACGTATTCACGTATTCACGTATTTACGTATTCATAATATGGAAAATTGCTATTATGAAACGTTGTTTAGAATTAAAAACTCTGTTTTAATGTGCAATTATATCATTCTAATTTAAATGTTGTGAACTATAATAGTATATTATCCAACGAGCATTTAATGATGGTCATTATGAAGCGAGTATGAGGGTTACGAAACGAGCCGTATGCGGCGAGTTTCGTATAGAGTACGAGCTTCATAATGATAATTAAATGCAAGTTTTATACACTATTTTTTCTATGATCATTCACAACAAAAATATATATTCAAATTTTTTAATTTTGCAACACAAATAAACGCAGTAGTTTGTCAGTTTGACGGTTTGTTTACATATTGAGAACTGTCAAAGCGTATGTATTTGACTCGTCACTGCGTATGTACCACCTATATCGCGAATGCTATATCGCGATTCTATTGGTTAAAAATCTGTATCTTAATAAAAATCTGTATCATAATGAAGTTCATTAAGGTAGTGACATCCTAATTGATATATTATAGTATGAGAATCGAAAAAGGTACTTTACTCTTGATCGAAATTCATATGTTTATATACCTCGTATAAAATTAATAAAATTTAATATATGATGGTTGCATCATAAATGTTAGACCATTAAGAGCTTTTTATGAAGAATAACTTTTCTTTGTCAAATTAAAAATAAAAGAGTTATATGTAAATGAAAATGTTGTTGGTATCCACAATTTGAGAAAATATCTTCATCTTCAAATATTTTTTTGGGGGCTGACTCAGTAACCCCATCACCCCCACCCCCCTTAAAATATTAAATTAATGCCCAGTGTAACGAGCCCAAAATTTTTAATTTGCGGAATATGAAAGCTCATAAATAGCTCATAAATCAGCGCTATTTGTTTTTTAATTTTTGCAAATGGAATGCAGCTCAACAGGGGCTTAAGACGGCTGCGTTAGAGGAATGGCACATTAGCCCTCAATCGGATATTTAGGTTATCATGAATGGATTACCGAACCGGCTCTAAGAAGCCCTAAGGGCCAGACGCAGCAACACCCGTTATTAATAAGCATTTTTTTTTTAATTAGACTAATTCTCAAAATTATGTTTATTTGAATTTTCTTGGAAGATTTTTAAACATTTTATTTTTGTTAAGCGTCCCTTGATAAACGACGCTTTGAATTGGCGATGTTAAGTCACAATGATGACCTCTCTTGGATTTCGGCGGACCTAAAATTCAGGTCTTTTTTCTTTTTATTGCCCTACTATAATGGGGGTTTTTGATGTCAAATTGTTGTCAGTATTTTCGAAAATAAATATACCTAATAAATTTTTAAACCAAGTATTCGCATTTTACGTTTTTTAACCATTTCTGCTACACTTAGGACCTTCATGTTTCACCCAGAAAAACTTTATGATATGATAAAACAATACTGTAAATTTAGTTAAGATCGGTTCAATATATTTTGCAAAATAAATTTTGCAATCCAGCTTACGCAAAAAAAATTCATTTTTTCAAAAAGCTGCAGGACTGAAAATAAAGCAGATAGCAAGTTAAAATGTTTTTACAAATAGAAGAATATTGTACCTTTCATTTCCAATTTACAAAAATCGGTTAACTACCACGGCATCGGGAATTTTTTTAAATAAACATTAATTTTTGGTGCTACGCGCAGGACAGCGGTGTTCGATTCACACAAGTTGATTTCCACCAAAATTTCTTCCAATGTTTATCTAATATGTTATTTTCTTACTCTATATTTTGTTGTATGTTCATATTTTAATTCCACAAAAATCAAACTAATTTGATTATTGTTTGTGAAAAATTGTTTAAACAATTACATATGTTTAAAAATAATACACTTTTATTTTCTAGGTTAAAATATATGAACAAAGAAAGTTTTTGCTAAAAAAGTGTTATTTCAAAGGACAGATTATGTGTTTTTATTTTGCAATCAACAAATTTATTTATTTATTTCGAAATGTACTAAAACTTAAAATTTATCAATCATTATCAAAGGTCATTGTAACGCCAATCAGAGCGAATGTATCCGCTGTCCTGCGCGTAGCACCAAAGATTAATGTTTATTTAAAAAAAATCCTGACTACCACGGCGCGCCGTGGTAGTTAACTGATTTTAATTTTTCAAATTGCAAATGAAAGGTACAATATTCTTTTATAAGTAAAAACAAATTCAACTTGCTGTCTGCTTTATTTTCAGTGCTGCAACATTTTGAAAAAATGAATTTTTTTTGCGAATTCTGGATTTCAAAATTTATTTTGCAAAATCTATTAAATTGATCTTAATTAAATTTACAGTATCCCTTTACCATATCATAAAGTTTTTCTGGATGAAATATGAAGGTCCTAAGTGTAGTATAAATGGTTGAAAAACGTAAAATGCGAATACCTCTTTTTTTATGGTTTTTTCGAAACTATTGCTATTTTCCAACAAGGATGACAGTTTTTAAAATATCAAGTTAATCCTATATTGTAGGAAATTTAATTACACAACTTTTATGTTGGTGCAACTTTTATCGAAAATGAATACTTTTAAAGTTATAATCAAAAAACCAAGAAAAAAATCGAATTTTTCCTTCATTTTTTGATATTTTGATTATTTAAACAATGTTCCGGACCTTTTTGAGTGGGAGGATAACTCAAATATTATAATATGAGTTATTTTCAAGCAATTTCTGCAAAAAAATATGAGTCACCTCTCAACATCCAAATGTACTAATATTTTTACAGATGCGCCCTGGTCTACTAAGTCTAAAGTGGCGTTTAGACGCAGCGATAAATGCGAGAAATTTATTGTGGTAGGGGAGCCCAAGCAGAGATTTTTGCAGTTACTCGAGCGCGTCAGATCATTATCTGGGGAGAAACCTTGTACCCTAAAAATGTACCTCTACCATATTTATAATCTATCCTTAGAAAAACTCGAACTCGTCAGATTAAAATAAAGTAAGTTAAGTACATGCAAAACAGTGTATATTTAAAAATCTGACGGAAATAAGTCCCAAAGTTTCACAAGAAAAAAGCGAATATTTCGCGAAATGAATGACAGATCGAAAAACTAAAAAATACGTACTCAATATTTTTCAAAAATCTATCGAATGATACCAAACACGACTTCCCACGGAGAGGGGTGGGGGTAAATTTAATATTTTAAATACGAATCGCGCGATATTTTGCGAAATGAACATCAGATCGAAAAACTGAAAATACACTTATTCAATATTTTTGAAAAATCTATCGAATGGCACCAAACACGACCCCCACGGAGGTGGGGTGAGGGGTTACTTTAAAATCTTAAATGGGAGTCCCCATTTTTTATTGCAGATTTGGATTTCTTACGTAAAAATAAGAAACTTTTATTCGAGACATTTTTTCTAATTATGGATAGATGGCGCTATAATCGGAAGAAACGATTCTTGGAAATGTAAAATTAAATTAAAAAATGGAAAGTCCCCACTAAAATAGAAAACTTTACTTAACGTTTTTTGGTTTTAGGACCCACTCTTCACACAACCCAATAGGTCCCCAAAGCGCTCGAGTGACTGCACATTTAGCATACTTTGCTCCCCTACCATTGTAACGATAAATTGCTACAATTTATTGATTTTTTAAAGCTGTTTAGACGCTGCGATATATTGTCGCGATAAACTGAAACAACTCGATCGTTACAATAAATTGATGCAATCCGATATTAACTCCAATTTCGATAAATCGCTGCGATGTACCGTTTGCACACAACGATAAATTGAAACAACTCGATCGATATCGATAAATTGCTCGGATTTATCGCGGTGTCTAAACGCTGCCTAAAATATTCGTTAGTACGATATTTTTTGTACAAATCTTGTACACACTGTGACCAGCAACACATTTTTCAAACAACCTCTCTCTGGCCAAATTTCCTTTCTAACTCGATTTCAGTAGCTACTAGATCATTTCAGAATATGTTGTAATAATCGTTTGTTAAAAAATCCATCGTAATATTTTTGAAACCGGGACGCGTATTCCAAATAGAAAATAATTACGTTAGAAGTCGTAGTTATTTATGAGAGGGTATTAGCGATTTCACGCTGCCATTTTTTGGCGATAAGGAAGAATACTACCATATCCAGAGCTTTATGTAGCCGTTGGGACTATTTGGGATATTTTATGAATGTTTTGTTAAAGTGGCTCCCAGGGAATATACGGCCGATTGGCAGGGGAGCTCTGTGCATTTCATATTTTGTCTAAAATAAAATATGGTATCTGCTCTCAATAAAAATCCAAATTTGCTGTTTTGGTTTTAAAATTCATCGATGATTTATTAGTTGTTGTGACATTTATTTTTTGCATAATATACATTTGCATATATTTGTTATTTGCAAAACTGATAAAGTGGCTATGTTTGCAAATTGTTTTATGTAATAAATTTAAAATATTTCTAGATAAAGCGTATAGATTATTAGTTAGGTGTGATATATGTTTTGTACACTAAATTAGCACTAAAATACAAATTAAATTAAAGAAACAACAAAGCCAACTAAGCCTAGTAAGATATATCTCGAATCCCTTCGACAAATAGTAACTAGTAAATAGTAAAATGCACAACATAATGAATATACTTACTAAACAAAAACAGAACCATCAACGAATGTTGGTACAATATTTTAGTCGAAGCAATAAAGCACTGAACCTCAGAAAAAAAATGAATGTGTGTGTACTTTGTACGCACGTAAGAAGTTATACTTCTACTACATATGTGATTTTTAAGACAATACCAAAAATTTAAAAAAATAAAAGAATAAAACGCACACAAACACATTGAAAAATGCCACAAAGAAAAAATGATTTCTGAACGATAATAATTGTTGGCAAAAATTTTAAATACGCATTTTCTGAAAAAAAAATTATATAACAAATATACTTACAATCATAAAATGCATAAAAAAATAAAAAAATAAACTTGCATCGGCAATCGAACCCGTGAATTTCTGGGCGCTTTGATTCGTAATCGAAGCCTCGACTCACTCGTCCAATTCCACATTATTTGTCATGTGGAAAAATAGGGTAACTGAACGTTTTACTGTTTGACAGTTGTTTTGAATATAATTAAATTATGTAGTTTAAATTTTGTGGAAGAAAATATTAAAATATAACAAAACAGTAAGAAAACAATATATTAGATGAAGATTGGTAGAACTTTTGTTTGTAATCAAATTAAGTATGTAAATCAAAGCATTACATACCTACTAGATAAATAAATCTACGCCAAAAAATCATAATTTAAAAATAAAAATCGGACCTAATTTGGGATTTCTCTCTAAAATCCCATTCTTGAGCAAATAAATGTACAGTAGAGCGTCGATTATCCGAGCAAGCGTTAGTAATTGACGCTTAAAATATCTTCAATTTTCTTCAATATTGTATCCAAAAATAATTATGTTGTTGCAAAGACTGCACTTTTTTGTTTAGTTGCTAGTTGTCATTATCAAGATATAAATAAATATGTAGGTATATAAATATGGCTTTTATTCACTTGTGGATAAATATGTATGACTATAAATATGTATCAATATATTGTAGTTGGATTATCCAAACAAATCGGTTTTCCGAACACCTATGTCCCCCGATTATTTCGGATAATCGACGCTCTATATTTACTATATATACTACTATATATACTACTATATATACTACTGTATTTCAACTTAATCCAAATGTATAATTACAATGTGATTATAATAAAAACTACTTACCAAATTAGAATGAGTTTTCCTTGTCCAAAATAGTCCAAAAGTCCAAAAATATAGGTATATGAAAACTATTTAAAAAGGCAGTATAACTATTAACTAACTTTTGTTTGTTGTTTCTTTTCACACAAATTTTAAAACGCAACAACCATAAATAATCTAACTACAGCTGTGCCACAGCCGCCATATTGAATAATTTTTGACATGTCATTTGAACATCCAATCAGAACAAAGTTATAATGCGCATGCGCCAGGATCATAGGTTTTAACATATAAAAATTCACCCTCATATCGCCGGTAAAAAAGTATAACTTCAAAAAACGACAAGACGGATCTTAATATTTCTTTTTGCATTCAATTCGTGAATGTGCCAGGAAACTTTGTGACCTTGAGCCCTGATATAATATTGAAAAACTGCATACAAAAAATGCATCCTTAAAGTACATCTCAACAGACAATAAAAAAAATTCAGAACTCGTCAATTATCGGCGGAAATGAGTTCAATTTTGTTACTCGGGGGGTCTTTGAGGTCGCTGAAAACGAATATGGCGTCGTAAGTCATCTCCGGAGTACCTGGTACCCAGGGTACCTACTGTTTACCTCGTCTTGTGGAGTTTTCCTCAAATTCAATAAAAAATTAGTCAAAAATCATTACTCGGGTGTTTTTGGGGTCACTAACGACGAATATGACATCAAAAGTGATCACCGGAATACCTGGTGCCCAGGGTACCTACTGTTTACCTCGTCTTGTGGAGTTTTCGGCAAAAAAATATATTAGAAAATGAGTCAAAAATCATTACTCGGGGGTTTTGGGAGTCGCTAACGATGAATATGACATCGGAAGTGATATCCGGAATACCTCGTTCCCAGGGTAGCTACTGTTTACCTCGTATTCTGGAGTTTTTGGCAAATTCGTTAAAAAATTAGTCAAAAATCATTACTCAGGTGGTTTTTGGGGTCGCTGACGACGAATGTGACATCGGAATTGATCTCCGGAGTACCTGGTGTCCAGATTATCTACTGTTTATCTCGTAACTAATGATTTGTGACTAATTTTTTAATGAATTTACCGAAAACTGCAGAAGACGAGGTAAACAGTAGGTACCCTGAAAACCAGGTAGTGAGATCAATTCCGATGACATATTCGTCGTCAGAGACCCCAAAACCCCCGGAGTAATGAATTTTGACTAATTTTTTAATCAATTTGCCGAAAACTCCCGAAAACGAGATAAACAGTAGGTACCCTGGGTACCTGGTACTCTGTAGATCACTTCCGATGTCATATTCGTCGTGAGCGACCCAAAAACCCCAGAGTAATGATTTTTCACTAATTTTTTAATGAATTTGCCGAAATCTCCAGAAGACGAGGTGAACAGTAGGTACCCTGGGCACCAGGTACTCCAAAGATCACTTTCGATGTCATATTCGTCGTTAGCGATCCCAAAAACCCCCGAGTAATAATTTTTGACTAATGTTTTAATGAATTTGATGAAAACTCCACAAGACGAGGTTCCTCGGGCACCAGGTACTCCGGAAATCACTTACAACGTCATATTCGTTTTCAGCGACCTCAAAAACCACCGAGTAACAAAATTGAACTCAGTTCCGCCGATACTTGACGAGTTCTTTTTTTTATTGTCTGTTTGAGATACACTTTAAGAATGCATTTTTTGTATGCAGTTTTCCAATACAGTTGAACCCGCTTATTGGAATAGCCTTTGTACCAGGTAAAAATATTCGTATAACCGGGATATTCTAATAACCGATCATTGGTGGCTAGTCGAAATAAGTGTACCGAATATACGTAATAATATTATTTACATACTAGGCCAATGTGTAGTTTTACATACTATGCCAATATTATGTAGTTTTACATACTATGCCAATATGTATATCATATATGTACCTACATAATCAGTATATGTAAATATTTTTAGGTCCTTTTACGTCAATAATACAGTAGTGTAACTACTACTTATCTATGTATGTGTTACAATACCAAATTACATTATATTGTGTATGTGAATGAATACAGTAGCAGTAGGTAATTAATATAAAATGTATGCAATATGTAGATATGTAAATATTTTCTTATAAAAATGCATATAACAAAATTACTTATTTGTTCTTGAGAAATTATCGGTAATTATAGCTTTTTTATTGTTAATCCGTGTGGTCATCCTTAATCCATTGGTTGAATGGAACTTTTATTGGCGGCAAGAAATGGATGAATTTAACAAAGCCATAATTCACATCTTGCAAACAAGTAGGTAAATACTCTCTGGGTGAATTCTAAATAAACTGCTTCTAACAATTTTATAGCAGGCAACAGTGCCTTTGTGTAGACAAATAAAAATTACTTTATGACCCATGCATTTTTCGGCTAAAGATCGAATTGGTAGGTACTCGTAACAAAGTAATAAATATTTATTACCCTAATAATATCTAATCCAGCACTACAGGCCTTGACGACTGACCATAATACCAAACATAATTTAAATTTTTAGTAAATTGTAAAAAAAAATATTCGTTGACCTGCAAAATGTGCTAATAAGCGGTATTGTCTAATTAGAACCTATTCCAATAAAAGGATAAATTTATTAAGGAGTAAATGAAAACGTTTCGGGAACTCGAATTTATATTCCATAAACCGGGATATTCCTATAACAGGGATTCTAATAAGCGGGTTCGACTGTATTATATCATGACTAGGGGTCAAAAAGTTTCCTGGCACATTCACGAATCGAATGCAAAAAGAATTATTAAGATCTGTCATGTCGTTTTTTTTTCGGAGGTAAGGCCGATTTTAGTGCTTTATTGCTTCGTCTATTTATACAAAACTTGATTTTAGACGACGTCGAGAGTATTAATGGAGTCCTAGCCACGATGCAGTGGCATACTGAGCATGGTTCCGCCCAGGTTCCGCGGAACCAAGGCCCCCAGGGGCTCGGTCTGGCGCGCTTTTTGCTTCTTTTATTTCTAATTTGATGGAGACTTTTTAACTGCACAAGTACACACTAGGAAATATAACTGCTTAATAAATTTTAATTTTTATATAGGTACTTATAAATAAAAATGAAGAATACCCATTCATCAAACAATTTGAAGACAAAATTTATTAAGAAACAGGGAACGCAAAGGCTAACCTCCGGTGCCTTCCTACAGGTGTTAACTTAAACACTGGTATGTTTTTATATTAGCCCGATCCATGAGTAAGTTGTGTGTAAACTACAAAGTTGCAGAAATTCGGAAACTGAGATATTCAATGTAAGTTTTAGACGGTGGGTCATAAAAATAATTCCAATATAATAGGCTCGATGCTTGATACTCTTGTTTATAGCATCCTCATTCTTCATCCTGTACGTTTAGGTAATTCTTAATAAGTGAAATTAACTTCTAAATATACACAATAGTGGTAAGGATAATAAGGATGAATATAGACACTAATCTATTTTTAAGAAAATCTCGTCGTTTGATACAAGATATCAACCCCACCGTTATCCAAGGTTTTTTTTGATATTTTTTTATTTAAGCGTTTTATCTCCCCAGAGTTTTGTATGTAATTATTAAACTTATTTATAAATGTTATGCAATTTGAGAATCTATTTTGTTGATATAAATTATGGAATATATAACTGGAAAAACATGTAGTTTTATTTTCTTATAAATAATTTAATTTATTATAACAAAACAAAAGCAACTTTGACATATAATAATGACATTTTAATTTTAAAATATTTCTGAAGCCGCCTAAATAGTCCAATTTTAATTCTGTAAAGTACAGTAGATAGGTATAGTATCTTTTTATACAAAAATCATAGTTATTCTTATATATCATAATTATTATAAATATTATGGTTATTATAGCGACCGTAATTTGTTAATTAACAATTTAATTGTTGCTAAACTGTTCATTCAATTTCCATCGGCTTCTGTAAATATAATCTATACCAAATGGGCAAAGATATCACCACTTTATTTAATTATTGATAAATAATTACTTACCTGAAATTTTAGTTGAAAATTAAAGATTTTGTTGGAAAAACCCGCATTTTCCGAGGAAACTTTTCATCGAAGTCAATCGGGAAAACATGTCACTATGCAGAATTTAATTACTGTGAAGTTTTATTTGGGTGTTTTTGGTGTAAAGTTGAAATCTTTGAATACGGACACGGACGGCACCTAAAGAAGAAGAAGAAGATGCTAGATTGATTATGAGTAGGGCGCTGTCCCTGGTGATATTTTGTTATAAAAGACTATTAGGCCAGGGTAATAAGGCAAAAATATACCCTGTTCGTGACACTTCAACAGCCAGAGTACTGAAGCGTTTTCTCGACAGGTAATACCTATAAGAACAAATTGTAACTATTTCCTTTTTTCCTTTTTTTGTTTCAAATCAATAGAAATCAGTGAAACTTAGGGTTTTTTTAATACAAACATCTTCGAGAGCATGGAAAAGCTTTAAAATGGCATATTACAAAGTTTGATATACTTATTTATTGTTAATATAATTGGGAATAAAGGTCGAAATTTCAACCAAAAATTAATTTCACAATAACTATTGTAAAAATTGGTGTACAGCTTTGAAATTTTTGTCAAATGAGTGTTTTTTGGTGCTTAATATGTGACAGAAATTTCAAATCGATTAATTCAATTGTTTAAATTTTATTCAAATTATTTATCACAGAGAGCATTTTTTTGCAATAACATAAGTCAGAAAAAAAATGATGTTAGATCCATTCCACAGGTGTCAAATGAAAGAGCATGAGCTATATTTTTAACTTGGTTTAAAAAATGAATAAAAAATGCATTTATTAGTAATAAATAATAATGCAAAATTATCGTCAATCTTTCCTGATAAACTTTTTATTTTTTTTATAATAAATTATATAAGTATATATTTATTACAATTTTTTATCAATTATTATATAAATAACATTACTTGGTAGTTGTGCACCTAAAACATGGTAAAAAAATTTATTTTTTGAAAACGTTATTCAAAAAGTTTGTAAGAAAAAATTGACGATACTTTTGCATAATTATTTATTACTAACAAATGCATTTTTTATTCACTTTTTCTAAACCAATTTGATAGTTTAGCTCATGCTCTTTCATTTGACATCTGTAAAATGGTTCTAAAATTATTTTTTTCTGACTTATGTAAAAAAAAAGATCTCTGGGACAATTTGAATAAAATTTAAACAATTGAATGAATCGCTTTGAAATTTGTACCACATATTAAGCACCAAAGAACCGTCATGACAAAAATTTCAAAGGTGTACACTAACTTTTACAATATTTATTGCGAAATTAATTTTTTGGTAATTTCGACCTTTAGTCCAGAGAAATAAGGTTTTTCTCGTGACACATCCCCCTCCAGGCCGAAACCAAATTTTTTGAGTAGTTTGGACATCTATATTATTAACCTATATGTTTCCTGCAGCCGATTTTGATGATATACATAGTTATAAACAAATGAAGATCGAAAAACGGTAAATTATCGCTTTTTTCGTCTATTACCAAAAAGTTAGGCACTTTAAACAAATTTGAGAGTAAGAAACTCATAAATCGTATAAAAAACTTCAATATGGCATTCGCTGAATATGTCCAACCTTATTGGTTGCTTAGAAAATTGCAAAATAAATAATAAATATTGAGTTTTTATAAATATTCGTAACTTAGGTAAAAATTAACTTGGAATCTTCTTATTACGCGGAATGCCGAGACTTCTTGTACTTAAAATATATTTTAAATTTCAAAGCAATTGGTCACATAGTTTAAAAGTTATTTAATTTATTTTTCCCAAATTCATTTTTTTTTTGCAACACTATAAGTCAGAAAATTATGAGGTTACAATAATACTTCGGACAGTTTATGAAAGAAGAACATTTATACTATTACCTTAATTAAAAATAAATGACAAAAAATAATTTTAAACAGTGTAAAATTATTTTGCAAAAACATGTCCATTTTTTGCTTACTTATAAACAATTAGAATAACTTTTTAACCGTTACCCGTAGAAAAATTATTTTTTCATATTTAGAAAGACTGAATTTTTATACACATTTAGAAAGAAAAACAACTGTTCTAGGACATTTAGGGACAAAGTTAGCCCCCCCCCCATTTTTTTAATTCACATGTTTTTGCAAAATTATTTTGCAATATCTATAATTATTTTTTGTCATTTTTTTAAATTAAATTAATACTGTAAATTTTCTTCTTTCATAAACTATCCAAAATATTACTGTAACTTCATCATTTTCTGACTTACAGTGTTGCAAAAAAAATTAATTTTGGATAAACAAATTAAATAACTTTTAAACTATTTGACCAATTGCTTTGGAATTTAGGGTGTAATTTAAGCACCATAGGTCTCAGCATTCCATGTAATAAGAAGGTTCTAAGTTAATTTTTAAATAAGTTATGAATATTTATAAAAACTCAAAATTTATGATTTATTTGGCAATTTTCTAAGTAACCAATAAGGATACACATATTCAGCGAACACCATATTGAAGTTTTTTATACGGTTTATGGGTTTATTACTCTCAAATTTGTTTAAAATGCCCAATTTTTTAGTAAGAGACGAAAAAAGCGAAAATTTACTGTTTTTTGATCTTCATTTGTTTATAACTATGTATATCATCAAAATCGGCTGCAGGAAACATATAGGTTATTATTATAGATGACCATATTACTCGAAAAATTTGGTTTCAGCCTGGAGGGGGATGTGTCACCAACACGATTTTTTTTTCCTTATTTCTCTGAACTACTTTCTTCGCAATTATATTAACAATAAATGAGTATATCAAACTTTGTTATATGCCATTTTAAAGATTTGTACTAAAAAAAACATAAGTTTCACTGGTTTCCATTGACTTAAAAAAAGGGAAAAGGGCCGTTTTTGACACTAAATTATTTATAAATAAAAATGGCCGCCAGATCCTACGCACGAAATAGTTAAAATTTGTTCTTATAGGTATTACCTGTCAAAAAATTCTTCTGTACCCTGGCTGTTGAAGTGTCACGAACAGGATATATTTTTGTCTTATTATCTTGGCCTATACGGCGTATTTGATGGAACATCTGATAATTACCAGTCTAATATGGCTCATAATTAATGGAAAAAGAAATATAAATTCAGTCATATTTATTATGCCCATAAATAATTTTAGTTTCCAGTTGAATTAAGTATAATGGAAAACATCTGGTTACGAAGTAACCAGACTATCCCGGATATCCAATTCTATTCATTTTGAACTATTTTGGGACCTATATTGACCTGAAATGGTATTCATGACCTCTAATTTTTCTCGGCGTATTTCCCGGATGAATCCTTGTATTATTAATATAACAATCACACCCTATCTGCGAAACTCACTCTTACTCTACAATTTCCATTTTGAAGACAGTTTTCCGGTCCAAATACTCAGTGCCCAATTAAATTATTTTGCTACAAGTTGGAATTACAACAACTCTCAGCGCAGAAAATTAAATTATTTTCTAATTACAACTTTGGAAAGATTCGAGTTTTGCAAATTTATGCCCGTCATATCACAACGCTATTTTCATCTTCAGATACACAGAGAAAACGATGTGCTAATGAGATATCTTTGGACAATTAATTGTTTGAGTTAAATTTTATATTTATATGGCTTAAGCCACAATTTATTTTAAATATTATTTCATTCGTAGAGATTTTAACCCCCAAATTTTTATTCCAGATTTGGATTCTTTACATAAAAATAAGCAACTTTTATTCGAAACATTTTTTCGAATTATGGATAGATGGCGCTAGGTATAATCTGAAAAAACGATTGTTAGAAATGGAAAATTAAATTAAAAAATGGCAAGCGCCCACTAAAATGAACAACTTTACTTAACTTTTTTTGGTTTTAGGACCTACTCTTCACAACCCAATAGGTCCCCAAAGCGCTCGAGTGACTGCACATTTAGCATACTTTGCTCCCCTACTATCAATATAATTAAAAAAATACTAATAATGAAGTAAAACAGAAACAACCAATAGCAAAATTTAAAAATTTACCTAGTAACTAATAAGAAGTTTAAAAGTTAAGCTGCTGCATATTACACCCAAATATAGATAAAAAAAATTATAATAAAAATATTACTTGTGCAAAGGGTGCTGTAATTTCTTAGTTATTGATTAAGAAAATCGTCTATTGAATAATATGATCTTTCAGATAGGTAGGCTTTTGTCATTTTACGGAATTTGGGGAAAGATGCTGCAG
Organism: Diabrotica virgifera virgifera; assembly: GCF_917563875.1. Lineage (NCBI taxonomy): Eukaryota > Metazoa > Arthropoda > Insecta > Coleoptera > Chrysomelidae > Diabrotica > Diabrotica virgifera. Next base: position 7,088,336 of record NC_065446.1, on the reverse strand, counting down.
ATTTAAGTTGTAGAGGGAGATGGTTGTAAAGCTTTTTTTGCGGAATATAATATATATTTCTTTACTAACTCAGAGGACGGGGTCGGTAAATAGACGTCAAAGGTAGAATTTCTCGTAAAGTAATCATGATAAAGTCTTGCTGGAAAAACATGTAGATATTTACGAATTAAGCAAACAGTTTCTAAAATATATAAAGATGGAAGGGTTAAAATTCCGTGATCTTTGAAGTAACTTCTGCTATGTGTTGTTCTTCTGCGGCCAAACAGATATCTTATTGCTCTTTTTTGTAATTTAAAAATAACATCTAATTGGGCAGCTGTACCCGAACCACAAAAAGGAAGACCATATGGAAGATGCGACGCGATCAAAGAAAAATATGTAATTTTGGAAGATGCTATATTGAGTTCATTCGAAACAGATCCTATAGCATAGCAAGCTGAAGATAGTTTCTTCTTTAACAAATCGATATGAAGGGACCATTTAAGGTTGCTGTCTAAAAAAATACAAAGAAATTTTACAGATTCAACGGTACTGATCTGGCTGTTATTAAGAGGTAAGGGTTGAAGAGCTCCTTTATAAGATAATGCTACTGTTTTATCTACGTTAAACGAGATTAAATTAGAGTCAGACCAGGTTTTTATTGTAAATAGATCAGAAGTTATATAATCGAGTAATTTCCGAATAAAAAGTTATGACAGAACGTTGGCAAAAATAATGAAGGCAAAAATGACTCAAAATTAGTGAAATCACATATCAATCGACTCAAAGTTACAGGAAGAAGAGTTAATCGGTAAATATGAAAAGTTTATTGCATTATAACACCTTTATTGAAATTTGGTATAAAAACAAAGCAATAGTGTTTATTGTATTTATAAAAAGTTCTGTTCTTTGATTTGTATGGTAGCATAGATTGTATAGATATAAATAATAGGTAAATATTTTTTTCGATTATAGCGCTATCTATTAACAACTAGAATAAATGTTCTAAATGTGAATTATCACGGACGTACCGCTTTTTCCGTCACATCCAACTTAGTGCGTTAGAAAGAAATCGAAAAACTTTGTACTATTGGGTTAAAATCTCATTAAATCTATGACGTTCACGTCTAATTGTTTGAATTGGACTATATCATTCTCTTAAGCAGTTGGTATCAATATAATATAAAATAACAACTGAAATTTAAAAAATACGGACCTGCTCATCTGTTGGTCGAAACATGAACAAGAGTAATCTACAGATTGAAAACAAATTAATAATAGAATCCGGATATCCTTCCCTGAAAATAACACGAAAATACATACATCTAGTTGAAATATTATTGCTAGCTGAATCTATGTGATTTATGAACATCTTTTGTGGGATATATTAGAAGATAAAGTTCGGCATACAGTTAGAAAACACCTGTAAAGTGCTTTCTATAAATGAATAATCCAAAAACATAATGTCTAGTCTAATTTAATAGTAGTTAAGTTTAAATATTTTAAAGGATGTTTATCAACAGGTAAACGGACCGTAACAAAGTACAAAAATTCGAAGAGGTACCACAAAGTTTTTTATTTATTAAAAAGTCATATAAGGACGCGTTTCGGCTCTGCACGAGCCATCATCAGCTTAAGTACAGGAACATAGAAAACAAAGGACTGACCTACAAAGTAATAACATCGCACATTAAAAATGAGAATTTTGAGCATGTGGACTAGTGTTGTCCAAAATCGGTCTTGTTCTTGCGTTTTCGCAAGACCAAGACCAATACCGCCTAATTTTAGCAAGACCAAGACCAAGACTTACCGTGCAAGATTTGAGCAAGAACAAGACAGCCTTCGAGACCCTTGCGTCTTGCAGTTAGAACTGAGGGTCGTTTTAGGGAGTATATAAGTTCAGCTATATTCTTAGATACTCTATGAGAAACTAAAAAAATTTTAAAAAGAATTTTGAAAATTGGATTTAGGCGCTTTACGAATAATACCATAAACATACATAGCGAATCAAAATATCCATTAAAAAAAAACACTTGACACATTTGACATGTACTCAGAGGTCATTACTATGATGCAAAAATAAAACATTTTGTATATTCTTTCGCAGCAGCCGACTTCTTCGCTCTGAAATTAATTGTCCAGGTTTTGAGAATAGTCGTCTTCTAATCATAACATAACATTCCTGCGTTGCGACGCCTACAGTAATATCGAATATCGTATACAAATTTTTAAAAATGTGTCAGCTTAGCTAATAGAAAATAATACTTAATAAATATATAAGTAATTAATTTTTTTCATACGCTGTTATGTATTGTTTATGCTGATTTTACTATGAGGTCACTCGGCTAAACAAAATTTGCGGAAACAGGGCATACGAGACAAAAGTACAGATAATGCCGGATATTGTGTAAACAAAATACCGAAATATTATTTTAACGATATACACTTCTTCAAGAAATTAACGCACCACCTTAAAAACGGGTCATTTTTAATGTCTCAAATTTCCTAAGCCTGTTGTCCGATTTAAGTGATTTTTTTTAATGTATTGTTTTATTCTTTATAAATATTGCTGTAATAATATTGTTGCTAGACAGGTCAATTATTGTCATTGTATACCGGATGTACCAATCAAACTGTGTTTTTTCTCACTCTGTGGAATATTCTAGCATTATTCAAGCATGCAATAGCATACTGAAATTAAAACCCAACTATAGCCCCATATTTTCTTAGCATTATGATTTTTTATTCATTCACTTATATTGTATAATAAAAAAGTTAGGTACTTTTTTAACTAGCCATGTTGTTCATCAATACAGGATGTTTTTAAATAAGTATGGCAAACTTTAATGGGTAATTCTGGACGAAAAAGTAATGGCAGTTTGATTCGTAAACGTTTACTTTATAAATGCTTCGTTTTAACTTTAGTTAGTTAGAACATAGGCAGGTATCACTTAGATCGTGGGTTCAAACCCCACCCGGTGTCATTTGTTTAGATATTTATTAATTTGGCTAGTCTTTACTATGGCTATGAGATTCAAGCTTAAAATGTACCTCTCTGTTTAGTTATGTTGTTATAAAATATGCAATAGGCTAATGGGCAACTGCGAGACTTGCAAGACTCTTACTGCAAGACCAAGACCAAGACCAAGACCGGGAGCGCAATACCAAGACCAAGACCAAGACCAGGTGTACTGGCGCAAGACCAAGACCAAGACTATCTAAGTCTCGTCTTGGTCTTGCAATTGGGCAACACTAATGTGGACACACCGCCCACCTCAGTTCAGGAACTTACCAGAAACAGGAAGGAGAAAGAATCAACTAGTCTTTTAGGTGGAAACAGGTTTCCTCGGTTTTAGTAGTGTTGGGGAAAAGTCTCCAGTTTTGAGATGTTATTAGGTGTTTTCGTGGTGCACATCCTGAACGTGTTCAGACAAAAACCCCCGTGTAAGAAAATTGAGCCAATTTTTCCCACTATTTACCGAAATGCATTTTTGAAATTCATTTTTCTTATGCACAAATGCAATTTGAGATTTCTTATTCATTACATTAGTTCACAAAATTTGGATCAGGAATCCAACGCACCAAACTGCATTAAAATCCGTCTTACTGCGCCAAAAATCAACAGTAAGGCCTTTTTTGTGCTTCAATGCCTCGACTAGAGGTACGTCTCTTGAGTATAACAAATGGATAACGTCGTTTAATTTGATCTTGTCAAATGCTTTCTTAAGGTCCACGAAACATAAATATGCCGGTTTGTTGTATTCCAAAGATTTCTCTTGAACTTTCCTCATAAATATAGCGTCAGTGCATGACCTTCCCGACCTAAAACCTTGTTGTTCTTCTGCTAATGTTATAATTTCATTTAATTTGTGTGTTATCACTTTAGTTGTTAATTTTAATGTTGTGTTTAATAAGTTAATTCCTCTGTAATTCTACGGGTCTGATTTGTCTCCTTTTTTGAAGAGAGGTATTAGGATGCTTATCTCCATTCTTGTGGTATTCTGTTTTGTTCTATTATTTTACCTGCTTGTTCGATTAGAGTAACTTTGAGAAATATTGGGCTTATTCTGTTTAAAATTATTATTCTTTCCAGTCGTTTATACGTAATAGACAATAAAGCAATAATTGGTCGATAGTTTTTTGGGTGTTTTTTGGCGGCAATCAAAAAAATGGTGGAGGGGCCATAATTTCAAAGAATCAGAAATTTATAACAACTAGTCTTTTGAAAAACCCCGCTTTTTTAAATCAATGTAAAAAAACGGAAAAAACCAGATTTTTTTTCAAAAAAACCATTACTCCATTTTCCCATCTGGATCTAATTATTACAATCATTGGACATTACGTTCAGTAGAGTTTGAGTCCCAAGTTTTTCAACTCTCTTGTAACTTTTTTTAAAATGTTTTTGATCCTAGATTTATTTGTAAATAATTGCTATAATTTGTATTGATATAATACCAGAGAACGGTAGTTCTCGCCAGTGGCGCACATCCACACTCCCCTACACGCGTTACTATATATACACGAAATTTTCGATTTTCTAAATCTGACTGAATTGAAAATTGGGCCAACTCCCATCTCAATATTCAGGAAAAGACTCACCCATTCATATGTCAACAAAACAAACTTCGAAAATTTAACTCCGACCTTTGCGGCTTCTGATAGTACTGATCATTACCTTTCTAACGCATGTCCAATTTTGAAAATCGGTTATACCATTCAAAAGTTACCGAGCTCAGAAATATGACTCAATTTTTATTTAAAAAAGGGAAAATGTTTGTCGATATGTATGTATGTATGTGGAAAAGTTAAACCGATCTGAATTTTTTTTCTGTATTTGAAGAGGGGGTCAGGGCCGATTCAGAACCGATGTAGTTTGTGACTTTTGACCACCCATAAGTCAGCTATAGGACTTGGTAGGTACAAAACGGCATATTTTTTGGAGGTATATATCTTCGGTTCAGGAAGAGACAGGAGAACCGCAAATACACCAAATCAATAGTATTTTAAGCTTTCAAATGGTGTCTAAGCCGCCAGGATCAGACATACACACGGCTCAGTATAGCCGAAAAACTGAAAAAGTAAACTTTGAAAATTTTGGTTTTTCGACAATTACTCAAAATTTCAACCTACGAATTGCGCCAATAACTGAAAGTTTATAGAAGGACTCTAGGCAAATCTAACGGTGTATACCTCATATCCGGGAAAATTCTAATTTTTAAGTTATAAGCTTCATAAGTATGATCAAATCTATTTCTTATGGGAAAAAACAGTTTTTTAAGCTCTTAAATTCCTGTAATAGCTTCAGTTATCATACTTGACCTTAGATTCATCAGATACTACTTGTCAATACGTTTCAAAGTGATCAAAATCAGTTAAGCCATTTAGAAGTTATTAAGCTACAAAAGTATAATCCAATTAACGATTATTCCCTAAATGGTTTATGTAGTTGTTACGACGCTAAATTTGATCTGCCAACGGGCAATTCGAGTTCATTTACCGGCCATTTCAATATTTTTTTTTCAATATATTTTGAATAAAAAAAAAGAATGTGTGTGTACTTTGTACGCACGTAAGAAGTTATACTTCTATTATATAATTTTAACGAAGTAATTGTATTCTATTTAAATATTAAACTAACTTTCTTATCTACCACTTTCAAAACATTTTTATTAAAACAACTAAAAAAAAATGAATCGTAGAGGATTGGAACCCGGGACGTTTCGAACTCTGACCGAACGCTCAACAACTAGACCACCGAGGTCATGTGAATGACGCGTACGTTTCGGATATAATTATGAGTGCAGCTGATCTCACTACTACCAACTTTGTTAAATTTCGAAACAGTAATTTCACTTTTATTTAATAATGGTACGGTAAACAATCCTCATTTTTTAATATGTTATTCCTTACAAAAATACCTTTAATTTAAGCACAAATAATTAAAAATCGTAAATTTGGGTCAAAAGTTATTAACTTTTTAAGAATTCCCATAAGAGCCCATGTTAAAACTTAACTTTGACCCTTAATAGTAATTAAACGGCACGGTAAAACATTTTTTAAAAAATCAAGTCTTAGTTTTTTTAAGTAAACTATAACATACTAAAATTTCATGCAAATCCTTAATTCTTTGCCGAAGGTGTAGAACGTCATTATACTTGTGATATTTTGAAAATTGATCAAATTATTTTAATTTTGAATTGAAATGATTTAAGTGCACTTTACATCAACAATAAATTGAACAAGAAATTGACAAAGTTATTCAAGGCCAAATTTGACGAGTACAAAATGTATGGTTTGTAAAAGAAAATGAAGGAATTTGATGAAATAGAACAATTGGATATGTTTTATTTTGTCAAATTTCTTTATTTTCTTTTTATTCACGGCAAAATTGGATGTAGAATTGTGTTTTGTATAAGCCAAATTTGACCTTGAATAACTTGTCAATTTCTTATTCAATTATTGTTGATGTAAAGTGGACTTTAGAATTGAAAAAAAAATACAACAAAACATATAGTAAGAAAACAATATATTAGGTGAATATTGATGGTAATCAAATTATATAAATAAAAGTATTACATTATTACATACTATGTATTTTGGCAGATCAAACAGGTAGGTTTATACCCATGATACATTAACAATTATTACGTACCTGTTGCTTTTAAAAACTATTTAAAAGTCACTACAATATTATAAACTGTTTTTTTTTCTGTCCTCACAACAATAAAACTAATATATTATACATATGTTTACCTTTACATTTTCCTCCAAACCACAGCTGTCCTACAGCTGCCATATTGGATAATTTTTGACATGTCATTTGAACATCCAATCAGAACAAAGTTATAATGCGCGTATGCGCCTGGGTGATGCGTATGCGCGTGGTTTTAACATATAAAAATTCACCCTCATCGCGCGTAAAGAAGTATAACTTCAAAAATCTAGTGTACATTCGATGGACACTAGATCATTTGGGAGATAATGCGACAATAGCGACTATTTATAAATCTTAACGTGTAATCGAGAAACATTGCATTTAACTTCATGCATTTAATTTATAAATAACTTTGAAAAACTCCTGATACAAGAATAAAAAACCGCTAAACGTCGTAGAAATGAGTGGCGCATACAATATTCCAGCTACAAAAGATCTGATATGAATATTACGTGGCGCGAAAATGTATTTTCATTTTGATGCAAAACAAAATTCTAGTTTTATTTTAAAAGATTTTTCCATAATATTTGCTAAATTTGAAATAAAACGCGCCACAAAAGAGTAAATGTGATACAGTTTGAAGTTTGAAACTCTTTTGTGGCGCGTCTACTTCAAATTTAGCAAATATTATGAAAAAATCTTTTAAAATAAAACTAGAATTTTGTTTTGCATCAAAATGAAAATACATTTTCGCGCCACGTAATATTCATATCAGATCTTTTGTAGCTGGAAAATTGTATGCGCCACTCATTTTTACGGCGTTTAGCCGTTTTTTATTCTTGTCTTTTATACCAACGAAATTAAAATATTATTATTTCTTTCCACAATTTATAAATAAATTAATACAATATAGAAATGTATCCTAAGAATATCAATCTTCTATTTTCAAAAATGTGAAAATCTCTTTTGTGATATATTCTCATAGAAGTCATTACAATTTCCTGAATCTTGAAATCAGCCTTTTTTCATTGAAAACGATTTTTTCTTAAGAGACGGACATCTTAAAAAATATTATTGACTTCGTCCTCTTTCTATCGTTCCTTTATTTCTTTAAACCTAACTCCAAGTAATCCAGTGACATCCACTGCATGAAGCTGTCAAAAGAAAATAAATATCACAAGTTTTATTTTATTCAGAAGGAAAATATAGGAGGGACATTTGGGCACTTCATTCAGAAATATCCAATTTCAGTTCTGCTTGACGCTTTAGAAAGTGTGCATGTTGGCTGATAGCGTATTCAGAATATCGACATGTGTGCTTGACATCGCTATGTCCTGGCTTCATGTCCCTTAATAGTCTGGGGGCCAACTAGGTAACCGTGGCCTTTTTCATCCTAATGAGTCCACCCAAGTTTTTCTTTAACAACCCTTTAATTGATTTAAGTTAAGAGAAACATGCTGAGAAAACTTAAAATATATCGTATCGCGGATATAATTCCTATAGCTAATATATTCTAAGAATAAAGTATTAAATCACGTGCATTTCGATTATTGAGCTACAACCCCTTCGCAAGAAAACCACCCGATCTTCCCGGCTTAAGAGAGAGTTGTACTTAAAATGCATTAAATTAATTATTTGGCGACTACATTATCATTTAATAATTTATGAGCTCCCAAATTTCGCGCATTTAGATCAGTAAACTGCAATTTATTTTGTATAGTGCAGTCACTGAAGGTAAAAATCAACGAATACCTTCAATTTCGGTGAACCTTCATCGATTTTCGCGAAAATTGGTCAGTGGTTAGAGGATACCTCAAGAAACAAAAGTGACATGGTGCTACCTTGGGCCTTTGCCCTGAGGGTGGATACCGCTCCTTCTCGGGGGTGAAAATTATTTTATATAAAAGGACAAATTATAGGCAACATTTGTTATATAAAGTTATTAAAATAAGTCAATACTTTTTAAGTTATTAAAGATCAAAAATTTTAATTATTTGTGAAAAAAATGCATGTTTTGAAGCGGTTTTTCGTAAATCACTGAAAAAATATAAGTTTTTACAAAAAAGTTAATAGTAGTTTAATTCGTATAGCAGTATAGCTTATATTCTAAGAATAAACTCATAAATCACGCGCATTTCAATTATTGAGCTACAACCCCTTCGCAAGAAAACCATCCCATATTCCCGGCTTAAGAGAGAATTGTTGTACTTAAAATAATTTAAATTAATTATTTGGCGACTACATATCGTTTAATAATCTATGAGCTCGCAAAATATACGCATCTCAATTATTAAATTGCAATTTTCTTTCTATAGTGCAGTCACTGAAGGTAAAAATCAACTATGACCTTCGATTTCGGTAAACCTCCATTCATTTTCACGAAAATTGGTGAGCGGATAGAGGATACCTCAAGAAACAAACAACAATAACAACTTGCGGTTTTAGCCTGAGGTATATGTCACCCCTTCTCGGGGGTGAAAATTGCTTTATTAAAAATAACCCCACAAATCGGAAGACAGACAAATTCTAAGCAAAATTTCTTATATGTTATTAAAATAAATCAATACTTTTTGAGTTATTAAAGATCAAATATTTTAATTTTTGTGAAATAAAATGCATGATTTAAAGCGATTTTTCATAAATAACTCAAAAACTGTAAGTTTTTACAAAAAAATTTTCATTACTAAAATGGAAGCTAATAAAAAATGTAATAAAATGCTTACTTGAAAAACCCTTTAATGTTAATTTAAAGTAAGTTATAGGTAATTAAATGTATATTTTTTTCTGCGACTATTCAAATCTAAGGATTCAAGCTTAAATAAAGGGAAAGCGATGCATTTTATAACACTTATTAAATACTTGTCAAAGTACTTAGAAATACCTATCAAATGAGCTCCAGAAAAAGTTGATAGCATCAAAATTTATACTCCAAAAATTTTTTAAACAAAAAAATGATTTTTTGTTAATAACTGTTAATTTTTATGATATCAGGCATATCCAACTATTTGAAAGGTAATTTCAAGAGCTATAAAGCTGTAGTCACCAAATAATTAATTTAATGCATTTTAAGTACAACACTCTCTTAAGCCGGGAAGATGGGGTGGTTTTCTTTCGAAGGGGTTGTAGCTCAATAATCGAAATGCACGTGATTTAATAGTTTATTCTTAGAATATATAAGCTATAGGAATTATATTCCCGATACGACATATTTTAAGTTTTCTCAGCATGTTTGTCTTAATTTAAATCAATTAAACGGTTGTTTGGGGGTGAAGGGGATGAGCTCAAAAATCGAAACTATATCATTTCAAGAGCTCATAAATAGCTCGTAATTCTGCCGCAAAAATCGATTCAATATTCCTATTTTCAAGTAGAGGAGGGGGCTGTTTCAGCCTCCCCCCACTAAAATATTAAATTCCTGCTCAGTGGAACGAGCTCAAAATTTTTAATTTGCGGAATATGAAAGCTCATAATTAGCTCATAAATCAGCGCTATTTGTTTTTTAAGTTTTATAAGTGGGGGGGGGCAACTCAACACGGGTACCAAATAAGTATTTTTCGAATATTTTTCCGTCGTAACTCGGCTTCTACGCATTAGTGCGGCCGATATGTAAAACAATTGTGCATTTAATGGTAAAAGCATATCATTTCGACGACATTTACTCCACATACAGTCGGAAAAATGAAAGAATACCCATGAGCGATGACATCAATCACTTATTTTGTATTTGCTATCTTTTTGTATAACAAACGATGGTAATTTATAGAAAAAGACAGCAAATACAAAATAAGTGATTGTTGTGATCGTTCATGGGTATTCTTTCATTTTTCCGACTGTATAGAGGTTCAAAAGTAGATATACAAAATTACTACGGCTATAGAGATAGGGAAATCAATGGGTTAGAGAGAGAAGTACCTTTTAGGTGAGTAAGAGTGAGAAAGATATATGTTGACGTCACAGACGTCGAAGGAATCTACTGTCATAGTTCAGCTATTACGCGCTAGTTGGCGCCACTTTTAGTCCAATTCGCATTTTTAGTCATTTCGGCATTTTAGTCCAATTTGCCTTGACTGTCATATTTCAGCTATTATCCGCCATTTTTAGTCCAATTTATTTTTTGTAGTTTATGTTAACATCACGCATTACGGCGAAGGAATCTACATTACCGACTACCATAAAAGTCAGCTATTATCCGCCATTTTTAGTCCAATTTATTTGCCTAAACTACTATACTAGTGCCTAACCGGCTTAATGTAGAGAGGCATTGACAATAAGGCAGCTGAAATATGACGGTCAAGGCAAATTGGACTAAAAATGCCGAAATGGACTAAAAATGACGAATTGGACTAAAAGTGACGCCAACTAGTGAATAATAGCTAAACTATGACGGTAGATTCCTTCGACGTCTGTGACATCAACATATATCTTTCTCACTCTTACTCACCTAAAAGGTACTTCTCTCTCTAACACATTGGTTTTCCTATCTCTATAGTCGTAGTAACTTTGTATATCTACTTTCAAATTCAGATATATGAGGCCATCTCAGATTTTGCCTTGTACAAAAATGGCGGGTATTCAAAATGGCGGCTATACATACAGTCCGTACAATATAGATACCGTTGCCCGTCATCCGCGTCATAGCACGTGACGTCACATGATACCAACACGAAATAATATTTAAGTCGTAGGTGTGTTCCTTTTTAGAATCGTTTAGCTAAGTACACGGAAATTGCAGCCACTAGATATGTTTTATTATATACGCGTAGAAATAATGTAGGAAGATATCTATTAATGTAAATTTAAAGAAACATACCCTAACTTGTTTCATTTAATTTGTATAAGGGCCGGTTTCACCAACGACAAATAGTAGTTTATTCTATGAATAAAGTTATTCGACCAATAAACTGACATTTCTCCATTTTACTAACGTCAAATGAGACTTATTTTATGTATTTATCAAATAAATACTTACTCTTCGAATAAATGGGTAAGTTAATCTCGCTGTAAATATTAAGAAGAAAGTAAATTCGCCAGTTTAACTTTAAATTGTCAAAATTATATTGAAACAACATATAAACTTAAATGTCATAAATTTAATTCGACGAATAGCTATTCATTGATTTATTTGTTGTTGGTGAAACCGGACCTAAGTGAAATATAAAGCGTTTTTATAAAGCACACTTGATCGGATTACACTCTAACTGCGATCGAAAAAAGGTGACAATTTGGCATAAATTGGTAACATTTATTTGACAGTTGCGGTATTGACACTTCAGATTTGTTTTTATTCTTTACTATAAGTATTTGTTTTATTATATTAATTGTTTTTATTATTTACTTTAACGTAATATTATAACTTAATTCTAGTTTTCTATTTCTAATGTTTTTATTTATTTACATTGAATATTAATTTGTTTTGTTGTATAATCCACTTCGCAATAATTATGTGATGTATTTGATTTAAAATAAATTCAAGAATTTTTTTAATTGGGCAACAATGTCAACTTATATCTCTGACGTAGATAATGACGTGCAACGGTATCTACATTGTACGGACTGTATGTGTCTAATAGCACGATAACTCCCGAACGAAAATTCCGATTTTAACCAAATTTGGTATAGGGCTTTTCATTCACAGTCATTTGTTTCGAGCTTCTGTCATGTGTCACATAATATTAATATGTCTACGTCATACTTTATTGATATAACCAATGATACAAACCAAAGACGTATGACGTAGATATAATATTATATTATGTGACACATGGCAGAAGCTCGAAACAAATTATAAGCTTTTCATTCATAGTCATTTGTTTCGAGGTGCTGACATTTGTCACATAATATTAATATATCTACGTCATACCTTAATAGTATATACCAATGATACAAACCAAAAACGTATGACGTAGATATATTAATATTATGTGACACATGACAAAAGCTCAAAACAAATGACAGTCGATGAAAAGCTCTATAGGTTCCTTTTTTGATTTATAAGATCGAGTTCTTAAACCGGAAAAATCGGTTTACGGCAAGTTGTATGTTTTTTTTTTTGTTTTTTATGTCAAAATATGTTTTTTTTTATTTTTTCGCCCTGTAGGTATATAATATTTTTTCAAAAAGGTAATACATACCGCTGTTGAAAGAAGGTTAAAAATATTTTTTTGGAAATATTTTGAATTTTTTAGTTAAGTTAATTACCATTTAGTAAACGCATAACGTATCTTTACATGTATTATGGCTTTTTATGAGCACATTTTTTTGTAAAGCAACACATTTCAAAGCTGTGTATTAAATAGTGTGATGTTAAAATGCCTTTTAGGTCCAAACTAATTAAAACTCTCTTTCTTGGTTCAGATACATTATATTTACATTCAAGTCCATCAATGACTAACTATAACAACGTGTTTACATATAACAGTAACGACCTAGTACAATAATTAAATACTGAGTATAATAATCTTTCTCCACCGAGTTAATGTTTATATACACATTTAAATAATAACAAAACATGACACTTCAATGTTACTTGCGGTTATTGATACAAGAACAGATACTACATGGATTAATGACTTTGAATGAGTTTTAAACATATTTTGTACAGGGTGATATTATAATACCACACCTCCCCGTTTTGTTAAAATTACATATTTTTAAAATGTGATTGATTGTCTATCATCGCCGTTTTTTTAAAAAAAAAAAGAAAGTCCTAAGAAGAGAAGAAGAATATCTGAGTGTATATCCCTCTTTCCCTTTCACAGAGTGTTTATGATTACCTAATACTATTTTCAAAAATTAAATTTCCTAACTATGCTAACTAACTGTAACATGGTACATTTCAGATCAATCAATTTTTCCCTAAACATGTATATTCTTTTTCCTATTTTACACAAAAGTTCATATTTTCCCTATACTAAAACTGGTATTTTATAACCTATTACTAGTTCACGTACTTTCACGTCGTGTCTTTTCGTCCTTTTTTTTCGTTCACTAATTCACTTCATCAAAACAGTGTCCACAGTGAATGAAATTGATCCTAACTTTTAAATAGTCTTTTAGTGCCTATAAGTCGTAACTAATCTAATTGTAATAAAATCTCGACTTTAATACTTCCTAAGCTAAGCTAAATATTACCTAAACTGCTATTAAATGGTATATAAAAAAAGAATTTAACGTTACTTTACTATTTCATCTTATTATTTCAGTCTTATTTTGATTTATTTATATACGCCTTACTAACTTTAAAATATTGTACCTATAATAAAAATGTAATCTCTCTAAAACTTTTAATATGTGTCTCTAAAAAAACTTCTAATAACTCTCTTGTACCTATAATAAAGATTTAATCTCTCTAAGAACTTCACTTTTTGTGTCCCTTTGCTTACTATCTACTAACACTATTGTAAGATAGTGTCTATCCTTAATTCAAACACTTCCATGTTCCGCGAAAATTTAACCTGAATTCATTATATGCATTTAAAAATAAGTTATTTATAATTTACGTTACTTTAGAAAAAAAATTACAACTTTAATTCTTAGACAAAAATTCAATGATTAGCTACTTATTTGCTTAGTATCTTCTTAATTTTGCTTGTTTATTTTGGCATTTTTTATGTTTCTTCTTTCATTTTTCCCACATATTTTACTAAAAATTCTCTTTTTTTTCTATTCTTCTTCTTGTCTGGTACTACAACTATATATTTCTTCATTTTTCTTCATATAACAGCACTTCTACAGTGTACATAATTCATCTTCATATACATATTTCATATAACAATCATATATCATTTATCTCATATATCATTTCATATAACATCATAATCATCACTTCATATACTAGCTCCGATACCTTCGTTTTACCTTAATAAAAGAGGTTTCACTCGGATGTCTTAGTTCTCCGCCAATATTAACCCGAATTTTCGCCCTGATCTGTACGCACCCTTTAGGTGGTATAGTTAACTCAAAACACGAAATAGGTATTTTATGCGGTTCAAATTCTTCTAAAAATATCACAACCTCAATCCCTTGCTTTGAGGCCGTTGTTTATTCACGAATAATCATGAATAAAATAGGTACTCTCAAAACACAGAGTGGGTCTCTAATAAGCTTTCAAGCTTCTATAAATCACTTAGTACCTTCCCAATTTGACAAGAGCAGTGGGTTTCTTATTGTCTCTAGTTGCCTCATAATATTTAGCTTATAATATTGTTAGTTCTTCTTATCTATCTATATAGTTCTTCTTCAAATTCCTTATCTCGACTCATCAGGTCGGTTCGTTAAAAGTATATTTCTTGCTTACAGCAATGTTTATCTTAAGCTCTTATATCAACGTATGTCATCACTAATCATTATTCATTAAAAAATATCATTTATATATCATTAGTCACACAAAAATTATTAATTCAGGTTCACATCATACAAAATTTAACACAAAATCGATAAAAATGTATCTAAAAGATCAATAACAAAAACAACTGCTAATAAAATTCAATAGTAGTATACATATTCGAAAAAAAAATCAATAAAAATTCAAAAATAGCATATATAATAAACTTTGATAAAAATATTCAATTCAAAAATCACTTCATATTTCAAAATTCATAGATATTCTTAAAAAAAAATCGATACTTTATAAATTATTCAAAAATCAGCAAAGATAAATATTTAATGTTCAATAATAATATAAAACGAGGGAAGCATTTTTAATAAAGATAGACATTCTTACTTACATTTTATCACTTTGTTTTTGTTCCCTGGGTTCTCTGCATCTTCGTCCTGGTCCATCTTCGCCGTCTCCGTTTCCAATTTTTGTCGCCCATTTTCAGAAGATTCTCCCAATTAATTTACAGGAGCGCCATGTAATAAATAGTGTGATGTTAAAATGCCTTTTAGGTCCAAACTAATTAAAACTCTCTTTCTTGGTTCAGATACATTATATTTACATTCAAGTCCATCAATGACTAACTATAACAACGTGTTTACATATAACAGTAACGACCTAGTACAATAATTAATTACTGAGTATAATAATCTTTCTCCACCGAGTTAATGTTTATATACACATTTAAATAATAACAAAACATGACACTTCAATGTTACTTGCGGTTATTGATACAAGAACAGATACTACATGGATTAATGACTTTGAATGAGTTTTAAACATATTTTGTACAGGGTGATATTATAATACCACAGCTGGAATTCAAAATGGAGGCTATACATATGTGCCTAATAGCACGATAACTTTCGAACGAAAAGTCCGATTTTAACCAAATTTGGTATATATGTAGGTTCCTTTTTTGATTTATAAGATCGAGTTCGTGAACCGGAAGAATCGGTTTACGATAATAAACGTGGAATATTCTTGCATTTATAAAATACATACTGAAATTGAAACACAACTATAGCATCAGGTTTTCTTAACATTCTGTTTTTCGATTTATTCGCTTATGTTAGATAATAAAAAAAGTTAGGTACTTTAACAACTAGCCATGTTCTTCATCAATACAGGGTGTTTCTAAATAAGTGCGACAAACTTTAAGGGGTAAGTCTGCATGAAAAAATAATGTCCGTTTGCTTTATAAACATATGTCCGCAAATGCTTTGTTTGCGAGATACGAGATGTTGAATGTTTTCGTACAAACTGACTATTTATTTATTGCTCTAAAACCGGTTGAGATATTCAAATGAAATTTGGTAGGTTTTAAGAAGTAGTCATTGCGCATATTTTGACATACAATTAAGAATTTTATATTCACCATTGGCGTGCATACGGGTCATATTACCCGATCATATTTTTACAAGCTTTGATGTTTATACAGGGTGTCCAGAAACTCTCCCGACAAACGAAGACCGGTGATTCATCAGATAATTTGAAGATAATTTAACAAAATTCACCTAGTACGAAAATGCTTCCTGAGAG
Source organism: Diabrotica virgifera virgifera (assembly GCF_917563875.1). Lineage (NCBI taxonomy): Eukaryota > Metazoa > Arthropoda > Insecta > Coleoptera > Chrysomelidae > Diabrotica > Diabrotica virgifera. The sequence goes on along the minus strand of NC_065446.1, from coordinate 7,071,783 downwards.
AGCTAGAGCTCTTTACAGATGGGGTCCTGTAATTAGTTTTTCTAAAATACCTCCAGAACGGTTCTATTTAGAAAAACTAAAACTGGTACACTTATTTATCTTCCAGAGATAAATCGATTTCGTCAGTTGTGAATTTCTAAAACCGGTCATAGGCGTCCGTTTTGGGTATGGCAATGGTTATTTTATCGTATAACTTTTTTGTGTTTAACTTTTAGCATTTCTGATACTGGATTATTAAATTGTAAGGTATTGTAGTACTAAAAGGTACTCTTGATGTAAGTCGCTGAGATGCACCGTTTTCTAGAAAAATCGATTTGAAAATTTTTCGTTTTTTGAAATTGAAAAAAAATTGAAAAAGATTTTCAAAATAAAACGGGTTATTTTAGCGACTTTAAGCAAGAATAACTTTTAGTGCTAGAATACCTCATAATTTAATAATCTAGTGTCAAAATTGCTTAAAAATTAAAGACAAAAAAATTATGCGATACAATAACCGTTGCCCTATCCAAAACGGACACCTATGATCGGTACTAGAAATTCGCAATTGATGAAATCGATTCATATCTGGAAGATAAATAAACATAACAGTTTTCATTATTCTAAATAGTTTTTTTGTGAATTTTTTTTAAATTCAAGAAATGAAAAATTTTCAAATCGATTTTTCTAGAAAACGGTGTACCTATCAGAGCCTATTTTACTTCAAATCAGGCCCGAGGCACTACACAATTTTCGGGCCCCTAAATATGAATTAATAATAATATCTAATAATAACTTTTTTTAAATGAATTAATTATTTAATAGAAATATAATAATTGCACCCGAAATTAAAATTTTTATTAACAATAAATAAAATTAATATTTAAACAATTAAACATTGTTTAAATACAGTGTGTCGCATTTAAGATGAAGACAACTCTATATTTCGGCTATTAAAATAAATACAGATTTGAAGTCAAGTTAAATTTTAATCGCGGTCTACTGCGAACCCCCAGACAGGGTAAAATTTCTATATTTTGCTTCGCGTTAGAGATATCGGAAAAAGTTATTTGAAAAAGTACCTCCAAATCTTATTCTAACCCCACATAGCAAATTGCATGACACAATTTGCACTTTTAGTTTTTTCAGTGTTTGTAGTTAGGACCCTAAAGTTCGTCTGTCCCAAGATGCATCTCGGGCTAGCCAATTTTAAGTTTTAGGATCCTGACTACAAATGATGAAAAAACTAAAATTGTAAATGCTGTCATGAAATTTGGTATGTGGGGTTAGAATAATATTTTTAACATATTTTCAAACAACTTTTTCCGATATCTCTAACACCAAGCAAAATATCGAAAATTTACCCGCCTGTTTGTGGAGTCGCAGGAGGCTGTGTTTAAAATTTAAATTTCAGCCGAGTATCTTAAAAAATGTAAACATTCAACCTGTATGGCTGTGCAAAACTTCAAATCTGTATTTATTTTGATAGCTAAAATGTTTTCATCTTAAATGCGACACACTGTATGTATGTCATTTCCTTTTGTAAATAATTTGGTTGTTGAACCATGAAAGCATAGACCGTTCTTGGACAAAAATTTAATGGCTGCTATTATTCGTTGATGAACGTTTCTCCAATGTTTCTTTTCTTGTAAATAACTTTTTTTCATTAATGTTATAATTTATACCGCTGTACTACTTCTCTTGACTACGTATGGTTCAAGTGGAAATCGGAGGGACTGCGCATTTTATCAATAAAATTAGATATGTCTCAGACACTCCAGAAGCCGCTAAGGGACCGTTCAAGTATTACGTAACGCAGGTTGGGGGGTGGGTCAAAAATCTTTAAAAATTGCGTTACGCAATAGTTAAACTCCCATAAAAGTGCGTTACGTGGGGGGGGGGGGGTTAAAAATTAGTCGACGGATATTAGTACAGTGAAAATAATAAGACGAGAACTGGACGATAATGATTATAGAGAATACATTAAAGTTTTTTCTACTTTAATGACAAAAAAGCAAGCCCATTAGCAGAACCCAATTTAAAATTATTTTGCACATCATATTTGAAACATTATTTGGTTGAAAAATCTCATTTTGTTGGCACAAAAATATATTAATTTGTCTGGACTAAATTACAGTTCTGTTTATCTTAATAAGGATATGTTACTATCAACATTCACACAGTGTTGCCAAACTGAATTTTGTTATTTTGGGTGTAAATTTTTTCCACCGATCTCCGAGGGTACAATACCAATTGATGAAGTATGTTCAGGAGATCGTTCATGTTGAATAACTGTCCTATTGTTATTTTTCCAGTCATTATACGCATCAAAAGTTAGAAAAAACAATAATTTTCGTAGAAATCACTTTACAAGCGTAACAATAAACACGGCTACATTTAGGACTGTAGGTACACTAACCACTCGCGAAGAAGTTTCCCCATAGCTTTCATTTTATAAAAAATTGCACTTTGCAAATATCTGGTTTTATTATTTTCCAGTTGTGCAACACATTCGCGAATTTTATCAGTAAACATATTGATTCATTCAATTATTTATAAGATATTGTTGAAATTCCAGATTTAAATGTGTTGACGGAGATGTACTTGTGACAGGTGAAGTCGCTTCACGATGCGTGAAGCACTGTTGTTACAGATAAAGAATTTTGAAAATTTATTTTGTTATTGCAATAACAAATTTTTTCGATAATCTTTCCGGACCCCATTAAAATGCGGGCCCGAGGCATGTGCCTCACGGGCCTAGTGGTAAAATAGGCCCTGGTACCTATTCTACCGACTTAAAGTAAGAGTAACTTTTGAGAGTAAGAGTAAGAGTACTAGAATACGGACGCCTACGACCAGTACTAGAAATTCGCAAGCGATGGAATCGATTTATCTCTGGAAGATAAATAGACACACCAGTTTTCGTTTTTCTAAATAAAACGTTCTGGAGATATTTAAGAAAAACTAATTACAAGACGCCATCTTCAAAGAGCTCTAGCTCCCTTAGGAAGCATTTTCGTTTATCTGAGGAAATTCCGGTCTTCGTTTGTCGGGAGAGTTTCTGGACACCCTGTATAACCAAGCAACGATGACAATGATCCCCAAACATTCAACTTTGGAACAATAAACTCAAACTCTCGTACCAATCACGGCTTTCGACGATCAGCCATAGTACAAAGAATCATAATTGAAAATCTAAGTCTGGTATTAAGATAAAATTTAGCCGAAAAATAAAAATAAGAAAATAGTCCAAAAGAAATACGTTTTCTGCTGCTAGAGAGACACTTTTGTTAAAAGTATCTGCACTCTGTCGATAAGCTTGAGCATTATAGGTAGATTTAGATAGATTAAAGGAGAAAAAGACTGGGTCTTAGTTCTTGAGAGGATTGTTCTATTTTTACTTTAAAAAAATAATTAACTTTAAAGATAAAAATTGGTTGGCTTTTCTTATTAAATACATATAATATTTTTGCTGTGTATACCTAGTTACTCCAATACTATTATGGAAAATGATACATAGTAAGGAGTAGAATAGATATTTTTATCGTCACCCGTCACTAAATCATTCATTTTAGGCCATTCCAACATGCTGTCAATTTTAAAATCAATCTGACAGGCAGCGGGAGGCAAACATAAATGTTATTCTATCAGTTCTTAAGATGAAACAGTAGCGATCAACAGGTAGTGAAAACGCGTTCCAAGATTGCGGCTGTAATTTTGAATATTTTTTCGAGATATTTGGCACACGTATTCGTAATATAATAAAGAATGGCGGTACAGAGCCCAATTTGAAAAATATATTAATATGTGGAAATTACTCTGTAATTAAATACAATATTAAAAAACGAGTCTGTACCGCCATTAAGAAGAACAAAAAAATACACTTTCTTCAAATAAACTTTTTTATCCGATGCCTAGATTTTGTGTCATTTTGGAACTACTAAAATTTTTTATTTCATTAGTAGTTCCAAAATGACACAAAATGTAGGCATCGGATAAAAAAGTTTATTTGAAGAAAGTGAATTTTTTTATTCTTCATAATGGCGGTACAGGCTCGTTTTTTTCAACGAAAACTTTTCGTTTATAAATTTGCAAAAGTTTGTGTGTTATTGCGTTGCCGCTTCTGCAATACTTAGAGCAGGTGTATCGATGGATTCTTATGTAGTTTTGCCTTCTGAATCCAAATCTGAAAACGGCATTTCGATATCTCTAACCATCTTCGAGATAATCGACCTCAAACTCTAAAATGTGACGTCACAATCCGGTTCTCTCCTACCGACGCACTAAATGTCAGCTCAAATGGTTGATTAGGAAGTAGGCTACTTTTTTTAAATCTCGATTTGCCAAGCATAGGTTATTTACATTTGAGTTTGACACTTCGTGAATGTCAAACTAAATTTTAAAAAAAGTATTAATAAAGCATCAATGACATTTGATAGTGAATTTAATTATTATATAAAATAAATAATATGTTCAAAAATACAATTTTAGTATAAATATTTTAAAAGCAATAATTTATTAACAGTTTTAAAAAGGTTTATACCAGTATAAATACAGCCTCCCCTTTATGATAAATGGACTGTTCCATTTCTAGTCGTTCGCTAAACTCGACACAACTGGCTAGTGATTGTAGAAATTGGCAAAATTACTAATTATTTAGTAATAATTATTAACTATTTAGAAAATTATTTTTTTGTCGAATTGGCAAAATTATTGACTAAAGTCACTAGTCAGTATTGTATCTGTGTACATCCTTCTAATGGAAAAAAAATATTTGAAGATTTTTCTCAAATTATGGATACCAAGAACATTTTCATTTATAACTCTTTTATTTTTAATTTGACAAATAAAAGTTATTCTTTATAAAAAGCTCTTCATGTTCTAAGATTTATGATGCAACCATCATATATAGGGTGTCCCAAAAGTAGTGGAACGGTCGAATATTTCGCGAACTAAACATCGGATGGAAAAACTGAAAAATACGTGTTTCAATCATTTTCAAAAATCTATCCAATGACACCAAACACCAACTCCCACTACACCCCCTGGAGGTGGGGTGGGGGGTAACTTTAAAATCTTAAATGGAAACCCCTAGTTTTTCTTGCAGATGTGGATTCGTTACGTAAAAGTAAGCAACTTTTATCCAAGACATTTTTTCGAACTGTGGATAGATGGCGCTATAATTGGGAAAAACGATTTATCCTGATACCATAGGTAAATTATAGAAACGGTCTAATATCTCGAGAAATACACTTCCAAATAAGAAACCAAAAAACAGGTTTTTAATATTTTTCGAAAACCTATCGATAAACACTAAACATGACCCTCCAACCCACCCCCTGGAGGTGGGGTGGGGGGTAACTTTAAAATCTTAAATAGCAACCACCACTTTTTATTGCAGATTCGAATTTGTCATGAAAAATTAAGCAACATTTATTCGAAATATTTTTTAAAAATGCTGATAGATGGCGCTAATAAACCGTATTTTTCCAATTAAAGCGCCAACTATCAACAATTCTAAAAAATGTTTCGAATAAATGTTGCTTAGTTTTCATGACAAATCCAAGTCTGTAATAAAAAGTGGGGATTGCTATTTAATATTTTAAAGTTACCCCCCACCCCACCTCCAGGGGGTGGGTTGGAGGGTCATGTTTAGTGTTATTCGATAGGTTTTCGAAAAGTATTAAAAAAATTTGTTTGGTTTCTTATTTAGAAGTGTATTTCTCGAGATATTACACCGTTTCTATAATTTACCCATGTTATCAGGATAAATCGTTTTTCCCAATTATAGCGCCATCTATCCACAGTTCGAAAAAATGTCTTGAATAGAAGTTGCTTACTTCTACGTAACGAATCCAAATCTGCAAGAAAATCTAGGGGTTTCCATTTGAGATTTTAAAGTTACCCCCCACCCCACCTCCAGGGGGTGTAGTGGAGGTTGGTGTTTGGTGTCATTGGATAGATTTTTGAAAATGATTGAACAAGTATTTTTCAGTTTTTCGATCCAATGTTTAGTTCGCGAAATATTCGACCGTTCCACTACTTTTGGGACACCTTGTATAAAATTTTATTAATTTTATACGAGGTATATAAAAAATATGAATTTCGATCAAGAGTAAACTACCTTTATAGTTCATAACATTTAAATTAGAATGATATAATGGCACATTAAAACATAATTATTAATTTTAAACTACATACTTTTCATAATAGAAATTTTCCATATTATGAATTAAAATACGTAAATATACAAAGTTTTCGTTATGACAATGCTCGCATTTTCAGCTTGTTTAATATTGTATTTAATTACAGAGTAATTTCCACATATTAATATATTTTTCAAATTGGGCTCTATACCGCCATTCTTTATTATATTACGAATACGTGTGCCAAATATCTCGAAAAAATATTCAAAATTATAGCCGCAATCTTGGAACGCGTTTTGGCTACCTGTTGATCGCTACTGTATCACCTTAATGTGTTTTAGATCATTTTAGTTGCATTTATTTGTAATTTTGTTTTAAGGATTAATTTAACATTTTTACTGGAATAATCGATAATATGCTTCTAGTCCAGAAAGCCCCTGCGCATCCGCTAGGAAAAATATTCCGATTAGGATTTTTTGCACAATCTTACTCAAAAAGGACCCCTTTTAACAAATTTGCATGTTGCCAGGACCAAAAGTGGGTCAAAAATTTTTTAAACGTATTTTTTTGTTTTTTTTTCCTAAAATTATATTTTTTGCATGGAACAAAATTTTTTAGGTTTTTTTTTATCATTCCAAACAGAAAAGTTTTTTAGTGACATTTCTCTAAAGTTGATAATTTTTGATATATAAGCGATTAAAAATTGAAAAATTGCGAAATTGGCCATTTTTAACCCTCAAAAACTATGTCAAAAACTGGAAATTTGAATATTGCCAACGTAGTTAGATATTATTTAAACATCTATTGATGAAATACCGAAGAGTTTTTTGCAATACAATATTCAAAACTCCTTTGTTTTTTAATTGCTAATCAAGCGTGTGCGACACTATTTTCCACCGACAGTATGGTGCAAATGAAAGGAATAAATTCGTTATTTCATAAACCAGCGACTTTAAGGAAAAATCCCGAAAGAGGTCGATTTTTATTTTTAATTTATAATATTGTGACATATGTGGTATACAAGTGACGTCATCCATCTGGGAGTGATGACGTAATCGATGATTTTTTTAAATAAGAATAGGGGTCGTGTGATAGCTCATTTGAAAGGTTCTTCAATTCTCTATTCAGTAATATAAACATTTATATAATTATTTATACAGGGTGTCCTTCTACTTCTTTTTTTGTCAAATAATTTAATTTAATAAAAATTTTTTGGACACCCTGTATAAATAATTATGTAAATGTTTACATTACTGAATAGTGAATTGAAGAACCTTTCAAATGAGTTACCACACGACCCATATTATCATTAAAAAAATCATCGATTACGTCATCACGCCCAGACGGATGACGTCACTAGTATACCATATATGCCACAATATCGTAACTTAAAAATAAAAATCGACCTGTTTCGGGTTTTTTCCTTAAAGTCGGCGGTTTACGAAATACCGAATGTATTCTTTTCATTTGCACCATACTATATACACATGCAACGGTGAAAAATACTGTCGCGCACGCGTGATTAGAAATTAAAAAACAAAGGAGTTTTGAATACTGTATTGCAAAAACCTCTTCGGGATTTTATCAATCGATGTTTAAAGAATATCTAACTACATTGGCAACATTCTCAATTTTAAGTTTTTCACATAGTTTTTGAAGGTCAAAAATGGTCGATTTCGCAATTTTTCAATTTTTAATCGCTTATATGTCAAAAACTATCAACTTTAGAGAAAAGTCACTAAAGACCTTTTCTGTTTGGAATGATCCAAAAAACCTCAAAAAAAATTTGTTCCATGCAAAAAAAATAATTTTAGAAAAAAAACGATTAAAAAAATTTTGACCCACTTTTGGTCCTGGCAACATGCAAATTTGTTATAAGGGGTCCTTTTTGAGTAAGATTGTGCAAAAAATCCTCTATAGGCCATTTCAGTCTGACTGTTTCGCGTTTTGACTACCGCGAACTCATATAGGGTGTCCCAAAAGTAGTGGAACGGTCGAATATTTCGCGAACTAAACATCGGATCGAAAAACTGAAAAATACGTTTTCAATCATTTTCAAAATTCTATCCAATGACACCAAACACCAACCCCCACTACACCCCCTGGAGGTGGGGTGGGGGGTAACTTTAAAATCTCAAATAGAAACCCCTAGTTTTTCTTGCAGATTTGGATTCGTTACGTAAAAGTAAGCAACTTTTATTCAAGACATTTTTTCGAACTGTGGATAGATGGCGCTATAATTGGGAAAAACGATTTATCCTGATACCATAGGTAAATTATAGAAACGGTCTAATATCTCGAGAAATACACTTCCAAATGAGAAACCAAAAAACAGGTTTTTAATATTTTTCGAGAACCTATCGACAAACACCAAAAATGACCCTCCAACCCACCCCCTGGAGGTGGGGTGGGGGTAACTTTAAAATCTTAAATAGCAACCCCCACTTTTTATTGCAGATTCGAATTCGTCATGAAAAATTAAGCAACATTTATTCGAAACATTTTTTAAAATTGCTGATAGATGGCGCTAATAAATCGTATTTTTCCAATTAAAGCGCCATCTATCAACAATTCTAAAAAATGTTTCGAATAAATGTTGCTTAATTTTTCATGACAAATCCGAATCTGTAATAAAAAGTGGGGGTTGCTATTTAAAATTTTAAAGTTACCCCTCACCCCACCTCCAGGGGGTGGGTTGGAGGGTCATGTTTAGTGTTATTCGATAGGTTTTCGAAAAGTATTAAAAACCTTTTTTTTGGTTTCTCATTTGGAAGTGCATTTCTTGAGATATTAGACCGTTTCTATAATTTACCTATGGTATTAGGATAAATGGTTTTTCTCAATTATAGCGCCATCTATCCACAGTTCGAAAAAATGTCTTGAATAAAAGTTGCTTACTTTTACGTAACGAATCCAAATCTGCAAGAAAAATTAGGGGTTTCCATTTGAGATTTTAAAGTTACGCTCCACCCCACCTCCAGGGGGTGTAGTGGGGGTTGGTGTTTGGTGTCATTGGATAGATTTTTGAAAATGATTGAACACGTATTTTTCAGTTTTTCGATCCGATGTTTAGTTCGCGAAATATTCGACCGTTCCACTACTTTTGGGACACCCTGTATATGCCGTAACACTCGCGGATTAAACTGTGTGTGCACGAATTGTAATTGTTCTTATCGTTTAACGGTTATTTAATATCTAATTACTGTCTTATTTTGCGGAGATGTGTTGCCAAACGAAAGCTAACACATGATAGAGAGATCCAAAACGATAAGATTGGTGTGACGTACTAGGTAGCACAACCGGTCCGTAAGCTATGGGTAATAGCACCAAATAGAGCGAATGTACCCTCAACGCGAGGTGAGTGGCACTCGATATACAACTTCGCCCTTCAACGGGCAGTACTAGAAGAGAGAGGGTATGTCCAAGGATAATAATTGTCTATATTGGAAGGGATAAAATTAAGTAGGGATGAATTAGGTACTACTGGACAGAACAGGGTTGTCTTAGTAATTATTGTAATTATTATAGATTTAATACAGTAAAAAATACCACATTATTTTTTACATATGAAAAATTGAACAGATGGAACGCCAACTTATGTCTACACAAAAAGACAAAGAAGAGAGAGTTACTAAGCTATTGAATTATGCCCTATTTTCAATATAAATAAATAATATTCAGTAATTTTAGGCCTAACATTTGCTCAATAGGTCTAAAAAAAATCATATTGACGCCACCGCTGGCCTATAGTTATTGCGAGGAATTTTCTTTTCTTCCATCCCGATATAATCTTCACTAGTCTTAATTAAGCGTTTTACTGAGTAGCTAGTAGACTTCTTGCTTTCAGTTTATTTCCTTATTCGGTACAAATTTAAATTTATTACATGGAAAACGTCCGGTTTCTTCTAATTAAAAATAAATTAAAATCAAGTACTGATGTATTACCGCTAGATAAGGAAGTTAAAGAAATATATCTCGTAATATTGAGGCAGACTTTGTAATGCAGATGTTCGATAAACAAGAATCACCCTCTGAACTTATTGATACAGGGTGTAGCATTAGTGTGACAAAGTCCAATTACCCGTTTGTCGTAAGAGATACGAAAAAGAATATTTAGATAAAAGTTAGGGCACAGATAGTACCATAATTTATAAGCCTGATGGAAGGTGTAATAAATAAAACAAATACAATACTATATTAAATAATTATTGTATGTTTAACAAGTATCTTAGTTCACATTTTTACATGCCGGTAACGCTAACCTAACAACCCTGCACCTAACTCCTGTCACCGTCACCGCGCTGTCAAGTCATCTTGTTACCAACATGAATAATATGAATGTCACTTAACTCTGTATCATACATCCTCTTTTCTTTTTCTTTATAGGTTAAGCTTACAAGGTTTTTTAATTTGTCTCCCTGACCTTGTACAGTAACTATTAGTAGGATTTGACATTTCAGGTGTATGATTGTCAGGGATTAATACTTCCCTTGATTGAGGGTCCCTACTTTCAATACCCTCATTGTCTGGCAATTCATGACCCACATTAACATCACCACCCAAATGATGGTGGTTACTCTTTATTTGATCATCTCTAAGGTCTACAACATGTTTATTTGCTGATGATCTTATGTGACATCTGTTCCTTCTGATAGAGTTTCCAGTGTCATCTTCCAGGATGTATGATCTAGGTGATTCATGTCGCTGTCCAACGGCTTCAATATTGTTGCATTTTTATTAAAAGTTGTCTCATTTAATTCTTTTTTAGCTTTCATTTTCATTTTAACGTTTTCACACAAACATGGATGTAATAATTCAACTGAAATTGGAACCTTTGTCTTACATCTCCTACTACTAAGAAGTTGTGATGGGGAGTAGCCCATGCCTTTTAATGGATAATTTCTATAATTTATTAACGCTGACTGAAGGTCTGCATGCTTTCTTTCATCTATTTTTTGGACTTTCTGGTTTCCTTGTCACACTGCTCCCACTAGGTTTATGGTGTTCTCTGCAAACTTTTGCAAAATGGTTATGCCCTTGACACTTGGCACATGTTTTACCCCAAGCTGGGCATCGATCATCTCTCACATGATTGTATCCACATCTGGTACACACACGAACATGTCTTGGTTCTCTTCGTTGAACTGCGTTTATTAATGACTCATTTTGTAACATTTTAGACTGGTCTTTACTTATTTCTATCGCTCGACATATATCAACTGCTTTCATTAGCGTTAAGTCTGACTCTCTAAGCAGTTTTTCTTGTGTTGCTTTGTTGTGTATGCCCATTACTATTCTATCTCTGATCATCTGGTCTTGTTGGTCATACTCTGTTGTTTTAATAGCTTTCCGTAGTTCTGTAACAAATAAGTCAAAGGGTTGCCCTTCTTGTTGGCTAATACTGTTAAATTTAAATCTTTCAAAAATAACATTTTTCTTTGGTGAACAATATTCTTCAAACTTCTTTTTAACACAAGTTACTGTTCGGTCTTCATCTTCGACAAATGTGAAGGTGTTGTACAGCTCTAATGCCTCATCACCCACCAGACTTAAGAGAACTGCCAGCTTTTTACTTTCTGGTTTGGAGGTTAGGTCCGTAGCTATCATAAATAGATCAAACTTTTGGCTAAATTTTCGCCAGTTTTCAGATATATTCTCGTCTAATATTAGAGATTCAGGTGGCTTAAACGTGGATTCCATGATGATACCAAGAAATAATACTCACGTTTTACAAGCTTACAGTTGAGTATCTGTCCAAACAAGAAATGGTTTCACCATGCTAAGATTATCACACCTGACACCATGTATAAGCCTGATGGAAGGTGTAATAAATAAAACAAATACAATACTATATTAAATAATTATTGTATGTTTAACAAGTATCTTAGTTCACATTTTTACATGCCGGTAACGCTAACCTAACAACCCTGCACCTAACTCCTGTCACCGCGCTGTCAAGTCATCTTGTTACCAACATGAATAATATGAATGTCACTTAACTCTGTATCATACACCATAATTTAAAAATATTTTCAAATATACAGGGCCACCCGTATTGATAGGGTGACACAAATTTATATTTTTTTAAATGGAAGAACTTGTATATTTTTATATTTTTGGATTCTCGTCGATGTCTTTTTTCATAAAATATTAGGTTTTGTAATATTATATGAGGTAGTTTAAAAGATAATTACGTTTTTTTTTTTGTTAATTTCGTAGCAACATTCACACCCTGTAGAATTGTAGTGATTTAACATCAAAATTTCTATTTATGTTCAAACAAATTTGGACAATGCAGTTGTACTCCATCAGATTTTCTTTTACAAGTTTCTATACAACATCGACGCCAACCTTTATTGATTAACTAGTTTTGATGGGAAATAAGCCACAATTTTACTAAAAAAATTATTTTATTAGCGTTTCGACGTCCAAATTAAATAAATAATTATAAAAATATCACAAGGAAAAATTCCTGAGTTGTCACCTAAACTCTGCCATGTAAGGTTCTACCTACAATTTTCCAACCAATATGGTTGATGTCATGTGATGCCAGGGGTTAATCCGGAAATATTTTTAACATCCTTCAAAATCAGATAACATAATGTAACCCCAACTGTTTAAAATCAATTTAAAGGTTTTTACCTGTACATTTTGGTGGCTTAAAGCATGTAAACCTGTGATAACACTGATGATGGAATATTGATTCCGAAAACGTTTTGTGATACAGCCCTTTTTAGGGATTTTAAATACATATACCTTTTATAAAATAAGGTTTTCATTTTTTTTTAATTATAAAAATGCCAGAAGAAAATAGCTTCAGAACAACATTAAATAACCTTTGTTGAAACGTGAAGATTCCATGTTAATAATTTTATATTAACCACCAATTTGTAAAAATAAACAATTAATTTTTGCGCGTTTGAAATTTCAAAATTTGACAACAATTTGACATTAAAAACCCCTATTATAGCAGGCCAATAAAAAGAAGAAAAACATCCAACATTAGTTCAACCGACATCCACGAGAGGTCGTCATTGTGACTTAACCAGTGATGTGGGAGGGAGGGGATGCGGCATACGGTGAAGTAAGTGGGCAGGGTTTCACTCGCAAAAACGCTCCATCCAATATGGCGGAACAACCCTTTGGTAGTATATTTTGCTCTATATAAAATATATAACTATAAAATTATATTATATAAATACACACACCGGCAAAATTAGCCGAACACGTTAAAAATGGGACATGTTTGATGTCTCGTATTTCATAAACCAGTGGTCCGATTTGAGTAATTCTTTTAGTATGTTATAGCCTTATTATTTAAGAATATCGGTGTAATAATATTGTTGCTAGACAGGTAAAGGTCATTTTATACCGGGTGTAACAATCATACTGTGTTTTTTTCTTAAAGTTCGGAACACCCTGTGGATATTCCAGCATATATAAAATATTAAAATTAAAACTCGACTGTAGAATTATGCTTTCTTAACATTTTTTTTTTATTCATTTGCTTATGTTGGAAAATAAAAAAGTTATGTGCTTTAACAACTAACCATGTTTTTTATCAATAAATCCTCATAGTAGGGGAGAAAAGTATGCTAAATTTGCAATTCCTCGAGCGTTCTTGGGACCTGGAGTGGATTGTGAAGAGTGTGTGCTACAACCAAAAAAAAGTTAAGTTTTCCATAAAGTGTGGGACTCTCCATTTTTCAATTTAATTTTCCATTTCCACCAATTAGTCCTGTCGCCAGTGGGGGTACAACGGCCTCCTTAATTCAGATGGACTTACCCAAGTTTTTTTATGTATTTTGACCCGTAGAACACGAATTTTTTGGGTAACAGTCGATCCGGATGTCGATAAGATTGTTATAAACAAAGAACTTGAGGAATCACATAGCCTCGATTTTTCGCAAAACAAAACATTTTTTTGTATTTTTTAGGTCATTCTAAGGAAAAAATGTTTTTACAAGTTTTTTCGTATGATGCATAGATTTCGACATAAACGCGGTTGAACTTTCAAAAAATCGAAAAATTGCAATTTTTGAACCCGAATAACTTTTGATTGAAAAATAAAATAGCAATTCTGCTTACCGCATTTGAAAGTTTAAGTCAAATTCCATCGGTTTTGATTACCTTCATTGCTAAAAATTAATTTTTTTATTGTTAAACAAAGCTATAAACACATAGTGATTGAATGATGTTTTCAATGCATTTCTCATTTGAAATCCAACGAGTAGTCGCGCATACAGACAATTTCTACTAGATTACGTACATTAAAACGCATGCATTGGGCACGGGAAACTCTATGTGTTTATGGCTTTGTTTAACAAATAAAAACTTAATTTTTAGCAATGCAAATCATCAAAACCGATAGAATTTGACTTTTCAAATGCAGTAAGCAGAATTGCTATTTTATTTTTTAATCAAAAGTTATTCGGGTTCAAAAATTGCACTTTTTCGATTTTTTGAAAGTTAAACCGCGTTTATCTCGAAAACTATGCATCCTACGAAAAAACTTGTAAGACCATTTTTTGCTGAGAATCGCCCAAGAAATATAAAAAAATGTTTTGTTTTGCGAAAAATCACTGTTGTGTAATTCCTCAAGTTCTTTGTTTATAACAATCTTATCGACATCGGGATCAACTGTTACCCAAAAAATTCGTGTTCTACGGGTCAAAATACTTAAAAAAAACTTGGGTAAGTCCATCTGAATTAAGGAGGCCGTTGTACCCCCCTGGCGACAGGACTAAATCGTTTTTTCCGATTATAGCGCCATTTATCCATAATAGGAAAAAATGTTGCAAATAAAAGTTGCTTATTTTTACGTCAACGATCCAAATCTGCAATAAAAATTGGGGGCTCCTATTAAATATTTTAATGTAACTCCCCACTCCACCTCCGTGGGGGGTCGTGTTTGGTGCCATTCGGTAGATTTTTGAAAAATATTGAATAGGTGTATTTTGCAGTTTTAAGATCTGATGTTCACTTCGCAAAATATCGCAGGGCTCGTATTTATAATTTTTAATTTACCCCCACCCCTCTCCGTGGGGTGTCACGAACCCCCACGGAGGTGGGGGGGATTTAATTTAAAATCTTAAATAGGAGCCCCCAATTTTTATTGCAGATTTGGATTCTTTACGTAAAAATTAGCAACTTTTATTCGACATATTTTTTCGAATTATTAATAGATAGCGCTATAATCGGAGAAAAATGATGGTTTCAAATGGAAAATTAAATTAAAAAATGAAAAGTCCCCCACTTTATGGAAAACTTAACTTAACCTTTTTCTGATTTTAGCACATACTCTTCACAATCCAATAGGTCCCCATAACGCTCGAGTAACTGCAAATTTAGTATACTTTCCTCCCCTACTATGAGGATTTATTGATGAAAAACATGGATAGTTGTTAACGCACATAACTTTTTTATTATCTCACATAAGTAAATGAATCGAAAAGGAAAATGTTAAGCAAGTCTAAGTCTACAATCGAGTATTAATTCTAATATTTACATATGCTAGAATATTCCACAGGGTGTTCCAAACTTTAAGAAAAAATCACAGTATGATTGGTACACTTGGTATAAAATGGTATTTACCTGTCTAGCAACAATATTATTATAACGATATTCTTAAATAATAAGGCTATACCATACTAAAAGAATTACTTAAATCGGACCACTGGTTTATGAAATACGAGACATCAAACATGTCCCATTTTTAACGTGTTCGGCTAATTTTGCCGGTGTGTGTATATAAATAATTAATAATTTTAATAACTAATTAATAACATATTCCATATATAACGTATAAAAACCTGCCCGTCGCCATATTGGATGTAGCACAAAAGTGTCAAATCAAGTGGTCCCATTTACTAAATACAAAATCATCCCTTATGTCCTATCCCCTCTCTCCCATATCACTGGACTTAACATCGCGAATAGGCTGCCATTAGTTTTTGACAAGTCCCACTAGTTTGTTTAATTGTGGTTTGTATAAACAAGCGGCTTAATTTTACGATAGTAGTTTCTGTGAGTAAAAAAAGAGACCTAGTATAAAAAGTAATTCGTGAATAATTTCATGCATGTGCAAAGGTACAGTAGAAGAACTATACTCTCTATAACGAGGATGTCAAACACATTTCGATATCTCGATTCTATAATATAAACTCGATGTACCGTGAGAATCGAATCGATTAAAAAAATTCATAGAAATAGAATGGGTCAACTAGATCAAAATGGCAAATATAGGCAAGACTTTAAATGTTCCTGCAGACATCAAAAGAGATAAACTTGACTTTTTACCTTTTATTAAACAAAAAATTGTAAATGAATTTAAAGTTGATTGGACAAAACAGTTCAAAACTAAAGGGAAATAGTATCGACAATGCCAAAGTGATTTTTCTGCAAACACTTGATTCCACAAATTCACATTTGTAGATCGAAGGCACTCGACATCAATTATTAGGATGCGAACGGATTATTGCGTCACACCAGACCATTTGTTTATAATCAATTGTAGTGATACTCCTTTGCGTGAATGTGAACAAATATAGGAAGTGTAACTCATATGTTACTTGAATGCCCAATTAACAAAACAAATCAATTTGACCTGTATCAGGAAGTTGTTAATATGTCCAACCCCCATTCAATACAAAATCTCCTACATAATATTAATGACCAAACCTTAACAAAGATCAATCAATTTATAACAACATTTCAAATTAAAATATAAAATAGTTATTTGACAATCACAATACAATGAATTTTTAACGAAAGGAATATGGAAAAATCCAGACTGGCTAGACAGAGAACTGGCCAAGTACCTAAGAGGTGGAGGCCAACAAGCTAAAAGAAAAAAAAGAACGTTTATGTGAAAAGTACAGACGATATTTGACAACAAGAGATTCTATAGAAGTATAAGCTGCCATTACTTTTAGACAAGTCCACTAGTTTGTTTAATAGGGAACTTGCATAAAATTTTAAATTAAAAAAAAATGTTATAAATCACAACAGAACATAATTTCAAACATGTATCAAAAATAAAAAAAAGCTGTTTTTGTGTTCCGTTTGGCCCCTAAAAACGATTCTAAATTCAAATTAAAGCAGCTATTAGCCCAAAACGCGTCGTGACGTCATACGTCATATGGTTCATGCTTACATTCTGCAACAACAAAGTAAACAAAATTGTATATAATTTTAAATTCGACATTATAAACATCAGTAGAAAATACAGTTACGTGACGTCACAAGTGTTTTTGATCGTTTGAACTATTCATAGAAAACTTGTACTTTTACAAAATGGTTTTATTTTCCATATTAAACCTTCTTTCTTTTCCTTCAAAAACTGTATCAAACTCCAATCTCAACAAACTGGTATATATTATTACAATGACATACGATAAATGTCATTAAAATATAAATATCTTTCCCTTATTCCGCGACGATGAGCTGGCCAAATGCCCAAGTAGATGGAGGCCAATAAACTAAAGAAGGAGAAGAGGAATATACCTAAATATAACCATAAACATCTTCTTCTTCTTCCTTTATTGGGTTATATACTATAAACATAACAATCTAGTAAAACTATGTGACGTCACGGGTCGTATGAACTATTTTAAAGCACAGAAGATTTTAAATTTGTATTTCTAAGTTATTATGAGTTTCTGAAGCGTGAAATTTTGGAAATCTCATATTTAAACAAACCTGAACATTATTATGTAATAAAAAAAAATGTGCAAGTTCCCTATTGTAGTTTCTATCAACCTGCGGCTTAATTTTGCGATAGTAGTTTCTGTGAGTAAAAAAGAAACCTAGTATAAAATGTAATTTGTGTATAATTTCATGCATGTCCAAAGCTACAGTAGAAGAACTATACTCTCTAGAACGAGTATGTCAAACACATTTCGATATCTCGATTCTATAATCTCGATGTTACGTGTTAGGTGAGAATCGAATCGATTAAAAAAAATTCATAGAAAGTCAAAAGTCAAAGTCAAAATAATATAAGGTTATGTCATGTAGATAGGAGGTCAACAATTTAAGAATAATTTTATTACTAATATTAATTTTACTATCAAGGTCAGAGGTATCATCAATTAGTTATCTGTTTCCACAGTACATGACTTCCTGTCCTTTACTGTGATCTGTTTCTGTTACCAACAAATTCCACTTTTTTTACAAACAAACCGAATAGGGTGTGTACTTGAAGTTTAAAGTAAGAAAGATTCATTCATAGAAGTTCATATTTTCTAATTTCTGATTAGTTATGTTTTTAATTCTTTATTCTTTTAGCTGATCAGTCTCGGTAAAAATGGCTCACTGCAAGATATGGTTAGATAACTACCACACTGGTCAATATTATCCTGGCAGCCAAATTCAAGGGAAAGTTGTTTTGAATTTCAGTAGTGAAACTACATTAAGAAGTAAGATACCTACTTGACATAATGAATTAATCCTTATAACATTAATTACAATTTTGTTGTGCAAAATAGACAAGAAGTCGCCGGAATTCGATTTAAACTTCTCTCAATAAGTTCATCTTTGGTCCATCTTTGTTGGGAGGATGGACTCAAATATTTTTGTGTAAAATCAGGGATTGTCCCGTTTTTTAATGATTTGTTCCTTGGTCGCCTAAATGTCCTGTATATTTATGTTCTGTTGATTTTATGTATATGACTATATTTTTTGGCATTTGTTTTCATTCTTATTTCTCCCTCTCTTGTTACATTATGGCCCAGTATTGTTCTCATTATTTTTCTTTCAAATTTCAGAAGGCTATCTTCTTTCTTGTTAATTGTCGTTGTTTCCATCCCATATGTAACAACAGGTCTTATGTAGGTTCATCTTGGTTCTCTTACTTAGAATCTTGCTTCTCAGCAGATTTCTATTCATTCCATGTTTTTTGCCTTTCAGAATTCTTTCCTCTGTTCTCTCTTTTCCGGTTTTCTCTATTGTCGCTCCCAAGTAGCTAAAGGTGGATACAGTTTCAAATTTATGGTTCTGTGTTATTAGATATTTCTGAATTGTGTCGTCCTTCCCTATCGTCATGTATTTTGTTTGGTACTGGTTTGTCTCTAGTCCTATTCTCTCGCTTCCTTATCTAATTTTCCAACTGCTTTTATGTCATCTTTGACTTCACTATAATGACTAGATCATCTGCATAATATGCTACTAGTTGAAGTTGATCTCTAATAATGTTTTTGTTTGCAAAATTTGTCCTCCTTATGATTAATCAGGTTAAATAGTGTCAGGGAGATAGAGTCATCTTGTTTCTAAGGAGATAGAGATCTCCTTAGAAGTTGTTCCGTTGAAACTGATCCTTGCTGTGGTATTCTTTAGGCTAACTGTTAGCATATTATGTCTTCATTTTTCTGGGACTCCAACATTCTCTAGCTCTAGCTCTCTATCATTATCGTCCGATGAATTGTGTCAAAAGTGTTTTTTAAGTCTATGAATATTATTTGCATTTGTCTGTTGTATTTTCTCGATTTTTGAATTATTTGCTCCACTGTATGTATGTATGGAATTAATCGTCAACCCCCCCGGTCTGAACCCGTTCTGGTATTCTCCTAATATTAGTTCAGCACATGATTTAAGTCTCATGTTTTGTATGTTTGCTAGAATGTTATATGTGGTGTTTAATAAGTTATTGCTCTGTGATTCTCGCACTCCTCCCAATCTCCTTTTTTATAAATAGGTATAGTCAGTTCGCTAAACTCAGACGCAACTGGCTAGATATTTTAGTCGATAATTTTTTTGTTTTTTGCCAATTTTGCAAAGATTGGCAAAATTATTAAATATTTAGTGATTATTAACTATTTAAAAATTATTTTTTGCCAATTTTGCTAAAATTGGCAAAATTACCGACTGAAATATCTAGAAAGCTGCGTCTGATTTTAGCGAACAGACTATACTATAATACCTGTGTTCCAATCGTCTCATAGTCTGTTTTGTGTTCATATGTGTTGTATTAGCTGGTTTATTTGTTTATGTAATTCTCTTTCTCTGTATTTTATTAATTCCACTGGTATTTCATCTTGTCCTGCTGCTTTTCCGTTTCTTAGGTTTTAATTTGTTTTTGTACTTTTTCTTCTGTGGGAATTTCTACTTTGTTGTTATCTTGTATGGCCTTACTTCTTCAGCACAGTGTGTTTCTTTCGTAGTGAATAGCATTTTTTCGTAATATTCTTCCCATATGCTGCTGATCTGTTTGTCTTCAAATACAATTTCTTCTTTTTGGTTTTTAGTCCTCTCGTTTTAATGCTGGGCGTATTTTTGGTTGCTCTGACTTTTTTGTAAAATTGTTTTATTTTCGATGGCCTTTTGGTACATTGTATCAACAAAATATAATTCTCTCTCTCTCTGTTTTATTTTATGTTTTTCTGTCTATTTCAATATCATCCAATGAAACCAATCATTTTTCTTTGTTCCGTTGCCCTTGCTTTTTGCTATTTTGCATTCTTCCCTGTTTCGTTCTGACGGATTGTTGATCCATGTCATTCTTACGGAGTTTTTTAATTAACATTTTCATGTAATTTACCTACATAAATTGAAAAAGATTTATAGGTCCCAAATTAGCTAAAAGACCATGTTTCAATAATTATGCCTTGACGTAGGCCCCTCGGTTAGCTGGAGGGTATTGCCCCAAACCCTCCTTGTCAGTGTCTTTCACAAACAATACAAACAAATTTCGGTGCCCAAGCCAACCCCCCCGCGCCCCTAGAAGAAAATGGATGTGTCTGATGTGTGTATGGTTGACTGATATGGTTTTGTAGGATTCATTTTATGTACATGACTGTACGAGTATCAATATATGTAGTATATTAGTAAATTATTTTAAAAAACTCTGACTAAATAAGTTAGAATAATTATTGAAAAAATGTATTTTTTAAGCATGTTTATGCCACTAATACAACACTCTTGTAAAAACAGAAGTTTATGAGGCTTATTTGTTATTAGATGTCAAAGTGCGCATGATTGGCCATGAACACACAGAGTGGACAACTACAGAAAGCTATACAGAACTTGGCAGTAATGAATCAAAAACCAGAGATGTAACAGTACAATCAGACAATTATGTTGTGTCTACTGAAGTAATTTTGCATGGAGGACGTAAGTTGAAACTTTATGCGTGTATATTTATTGAAGTGAATACTTCTTATCGTTAGGTATGGAATTTAGGCGGCTGTAAAATCGTATTAAGCGTACCTCTAAAACCGTGACGCGAGAGGTTACCTTGCGGTTACCCCTCCCCCCCCCCCCGTATAGGTTCTGCTAAGGTACGATTCTGACAACGACTGCAGACAGCAGTTACAGTTGTCACCATGACAGACGTCATTACTTTGCACTATTAATTTGTATATTTATTAGCAACTACTGTTCGGCAGAAGGTCAGTTGCTAATAAATATACAAATTAATAGTGCAAAGTAATGACGTCTCTCATGGTGACAACTGTAACTGCCGTCTGCAGTAGTTGTCGGAATCGTACCTTTACTTAAACTTATGTATTGTTTAAATTGATTTATGAATTATATTGTTTAAACAAATTATGTTATATTCAAATAATTATGTTTGTATTTATATCAGCAAACCATACGATATTTACGTTTGAGTTTGAGAGATACAGAACTAAATTTTAAATTAGGTATTAATAAAATGTAAATGGCATTTGGTAGTGAATTTAATTATTATCTAAAATAAATAAGACGTTTAAAAATACAATTTGAGTGTAATTTAAAAGGAATAATTTATTAACAACTTTAAAAAGGTTTGTACACTTTTGTATAACAGCCTCCTCTTTAACAGGAATAAATGGACTCTTCCATGTACTGTTGACGATTAAAATTTACACGAAATGTTTACTATACTTCATCAGTATATAGTGTTAGTAAATAAGTATGACAAACTTTAATGGGTATTCTACATGAAAAAATAATTACAGTTTGCTGTATAACATATGTTCGCAAATGCTTCGTTTCTGAAATACGGGGTGTTGAAATTTTTATTTCAAACTGCCAATTTATTTATTGCTCTAAGACCGGTTGAGATATGAAAATGAAATTTGGTGGGTTTTAAGAGGTAGCTATTGCGCATTTTTTGACATAGAACTAAGAATTTTATATTCATCATTGGCGCGCCCACCGGTAATGGTCTGAATATTTTTAAAGAAAAAAATAGTAGGTACGCCACTGAGATATTTCAAATTAAAAATTATTTTTAGATTCCACGTTTAATTTATAATAAAAAAACATTTCTTGCCTGTTTTTCATATAGTGCACCGTTTTTATGCGAAAAATAATACGTCTGATCGCATATTTTTCATTTCTTAATACACTATCAACAAATATTCAATATAATAATACTAAACTAGAACAATAACAGAAAATATTACTAATAAGATTTTAACTAGGTGCAAAGCTACAACAAATGTTCAAAATGACCTACTTTAGAGGTGACAGAAGAATTTTATACACTAAGCATTAAAATTAACGCACCACCTTAAAAATGGGACATTTTTGATGTCTTGTATTTCCTAAACCTCTTGTCCGATTTTAGTGATTTTTTTAGTAGGTATATGTTAGCTTTGTTCTTCAAGAATATCGACGTAATAATATTATTGCTAAACAGGTAAGTGTCATTGTATACCGGGTGTAACAATGATAGTGTGTTTTTTCCTCAAAGTTTGGAACACCGTGTGGAATATTCTAGAGTATATAAAATATTGAAAATTAAACTTAACTGTAGCCTTAGGCTTTCTTAACATTTTACTTTTTGATTTATTCGCTTATGTGGGATAATAAAAAAGTTAGTTACTTTAACAACTAGCAATGTTATTCATCATGGTGTTTCTAAATAAGTGCGACAAGCATTAAGGGATAATTCTGCATGAAAAAATATGACCGTTTGCTTTATAAACATATGTCCGCAAGTGCTTTGTTTCCGAGATACAGGATGTTGAATTTTTTCTTACAAACTGACGATTTATTTATTGCTCTAAAACCGGTTGAGATATGCAAATGAAATTTGGTAGGTTTTAAGAGGTAGTTATTGCGCATTTTTTAGATACAACTAAGAATTTTATATTCACCATTGGCGTGCATACGGGATGTATATAAAATGTTTATACCCGTATGCACGCCAATGGTGAATATAAAATACTTAATTGTATGCCAAAAAATGCGCAATAGCTGCTTCTTAAAACCTACCAAATTCCATTTGCATATCTCAACCAGTTTTAGAGCAATAAATAAATCGTCAGTTTGTAAGAAAAAATTCAACATCCTGTATCTCGGAAACAAAGCACTTGCGGATATATGTTTATAAAGCAAACGGTCATATTTTTTTATGCAGAATTATCCCTTAATGCGTGTCGCACTTATTTAGAAACACGATGATGAATAACATTGCTAGTTGTTAAAGTAACTAACTTTTTGATTAGCCAACATAAGCAAATGAATCAAAAAGCAAAACGTTAAAAAAGCCTAAGGCTACAGTTAAGTTTTAATTTCAATATTTTATATACGCTAGAATATTCCACAGGGTGTTCCAAACTTTGAGGAAAAAACACACTATCATTGTTACACCCGGTATACAATGACACTTACCTGTTTGGCAATAATATTATTACATCAATATTCTTGAAGAATAAAGCTATAATATGCTAAAAAAAATCGCTCAAATCGGCCAACAGGTTTAGGAAATACGAGACATTAAAAATGTCCCATTTTTAAGGTGGTGCGTTAATTTTGACGCTTAGTGTATTAATCATTGGGGCGCGTGCGGGTAATGGTCTGAATTTTTTTAAGAAAAACATAGTACGCCAGTGAGATATGTCAAATAAACAATAATTTTTATTGAATTCCTCGTTCACTTTACGACAAAAAATCTTTCTTGTCTTGTTTTATATGAGGCGTCGTTTTTATGCAAAAAAATAAAACATCTTACCGCCTACAAAGTATTCGAGGTAGTTTCCATATGCACAGATATTTATTTCAAATACTTTGTAAACGTTAAGATGTTTTATTTTTTTGCATAAAACGGCATCTCATATGAAAAAAGGCAAGAAAGATTTTTTGTCGTAAATTGAACGAGGAATTCAAAAATAATTTTTTATTTCACATATCTCAGTAGCGTACTATATTTTCTTTAAAAAAATTCAGACCATTACCCTTACGCGCGCCAATGATGAATATAAAATTCTTCTGTCACCTCTAAAGGAGGTCATTTTGAACATTTGTTGTAGCTTTACACCTAGTTAAAATCTTATTAGTAATATTTTCTGTTATTGTTCTAGTTTAGTAATATTATATTGGATAGTTCTTGATAATGTATTGAGAAATGAAAATACGCGACCAGATATTTAATTTCTGGCATAAAAACGGCGCACTATATGAAAAAAAATGCAAGAAAGGTTTTTTATTGTAAATTAAACATGGAATCTAAAAATAATTTTTAATTTGAAATATCTCAGTGGCGTACTATTTTTTTCTTTAACAATATTCAGACCATTACCGGTAGGTACTAAATAAATGTAATAAATAAGTAATAAAATGATGGATATAAAATTCTTAGTTGTAGGTCAAAAAATACGCAATAGAACCCACCAAATTTCATTTTCATAGCTCAACCGGTGTTAGAGCAATAAATAAATTGGCAGTTTGAAATAAAAATTTCAACACCCCGTATCTCGGAAACGAAGCATTTGCTGACATACGTTTATAGAACAAACTGTCATTATTTTTTCATGTAGAATTACCCCTTAAAGTTTGTCATACTTATTTACTAACACCCTGTATATGTATTATACAGGGTGTTTCATTGGGAAACGGAAATACTTTAATAGTGAATAGAGGTCACCGAGCCGGTTCTAGATATAGTACATTTTTTGCCCTACCGACTTTTATAACCGAGTTACAGGGTGTTTTATCGATTTTGCCCATTTCTTTCCTAAGCCATAACTTTAGAACCACCCTGTATATTTTTTTTACATCTGGTACACATATGTCTCATTCAAAACCCAAACGACCGACATACTAACCATAAGAAAAATCCAGGTCCGGATTAACAAAAAATTATAAAGTAATTGTGACCTTAAAACAACACCCTGTATATTGAAATATTGAAAATCTGTTTGCATATTTGGAAAGAGCACAAAAAAGGAAGTTTAATGGTTCGCTTCAATTTTTCGGCCAGACAATTTTATGACTTTCATTTTGAAATTATATTGAATTTTTTAAGAATTTTGACATTAAAAAGCAGATATTATTATCTTTTAGTTATAAATTATTAAAGTTAATGAATAAATACTAATTTTAAAAATAATCAATACATATTTACCACATTGGAACGACTGAATTACTAATGACAAGAAAAATCCAGGTCCGGATTAAGAAAAAAATATAAAGTAATTGTGACCTTGAAACAACACCCTGTATTCTGAAATTTTAAAAATTTGTTTGTTAAAATTTTGTCAAAATTTTAAAAGAGCATAAAAACTGCGTTAAAAGGTGCATGTCAAATTTTTGCGCAGATAATTTAATTACGGCAATTTTGAAATCATATTGATTAATTCTTAGAAAATGTACTTAGAAAATCGATTAGAAATATTTTAAATATTTTTAAATATTTAAAAATGCATCGAACAAAATGGCGGACATTTTGAGCAACTGTTATAGTTCAAATATTTTTAATTTATGTTAAATTGTTGAATTGTAACGAATTTTTGTTTTATTAGATATAGCAGTTTTTTTAATTCTTTACTAAATCATTAAAATATCCCAATTCTCGCAATTCTAATTTTTAATGATGTGCATATAGCTACAAATCCAGATAATCTATGAAGCCAGCGTAGTAAATAAGTATTAAGTATTTTTAAAATAAGTTTTGATTCATTAACATTAAATTATTGTTAAAAGTTAACAATACTTGGTTTTTAATCTCAGTGTTCTTTAATATTTCAATATAATTTCAAAATTGATGTAAATAAATCAACGGCGAAAAAATTAAAAGAAGCCTTTAATCACAGTTTTTCATGCTCTTTTAAAATGCGCAGACAAATTTTTAAAATTTCAATATACAGGGTGTTGCTTCAAGGTCACAATTACTTTGTATTTTTTTCTTAATCCGGACCTGGATTTTTCTTGTCATTAGTAATTGGGTCGTTCCAATGTGGTAAATAAGTATTGATTATTTTTAAAATGAGTATTTATTCATTAACTTTAATAATTTATAAATAAAAGTTAATAATATCTGCTTTTTAACGTCAAAGTTCTTAAAAAATTCAATATAATTTCAAAATTAAAGTCATAAAATTGTCTGGCCGAAAAATTGAAGCGAACCATTAAACTTACTTTTTTGTGCTCTTTTCAAATATGCAAACAGATTTTCAAAATTTCAATATACAGGGTGTTGTTTTAAGGTCACAATTACTTTATAATTTTTTGTTAATCCGGACCTGGATTTTTCTTATGGTTAGTATGTCGGTCGTTTGGGTTTTGAATGAGACATATGTGTACCTACCAAATATCAAAAAAATATACAGGGTGGTTCTAAAGTTATGGCTTAGGAAAGAAATGGGCAAAATCGATAAAACACCCTGTAACTCGGTTATAAAAGTCGGTAGGGCAAAAAATGTACTATATCTAGAACCGGCTCGGTGACCTCTATTCACCATTAAAGTATTTCCGTTTCCTAATGAAACACCCTGTATATTAAATTATAGACATAATATATATTAAATAAAATTAAACCATACGAATGGAATCGAATTGAATTGAAGCGAATATAATCGAATCTATAAGAAGTATTCACTTCTGTTGGCAGTCCGCAAGTGTCACGGTCTAATTTTGTTTTAAATGTTAAAATATTTGCAGATTCTGGAACAACTAAACTGCCTACTGGTCAACACATGTATCCATTTAGTTTGATACTACCCAATAATATTCCTTCTACATACAATTGTCCATATGGAAGCATCACCTACAAAGTTATTGCTATTGTTGACCGACCAATGGCTTTTGACTATGAGGATACATTCATTTTCATTGTTGTCTCATTAGTAGATCTGAATTACCTTCAAAAACCTGACTTGCTGGTAAATGTGTATTTTTAAATATTTTTATTTAAGAGCATAGGCGCAAAATTTGCTTGCAATGCATTTTTATACGCAATACGTTTGAAAAATTTAAACGCAGATTGAAAGAATACATTTTACTACCGAGGGCAGAAAGTCCCTTAGAATAAACAAAATGTTTCTTTTGAATAAGATATTTGAAATGTTTACACTCAATTTTCTCTTTTTTTTTTCACCCCTGTAACTTATTCAAATAAACATTATAGGAGTTTTCAGGGACTTTTGGCCCTCGGTACTAGAAGTCAAACAATTATGAATGGACGTCATAGATTTATTGTCATTTTTTTTATTTATTTATTTAATTTGATGGCTTTGGTAAAGACCAATTAGCCAGACAATTTTTACATCTAAGTATAATATTAAATAACTAGAATACGTATATTTAACTAACATAATAAAAATATATTATACCTAGATATACAGTGATGAGCAAGCTAATAACCGGCAAAATAGCGCAAAAGATGGAAAACATAATACATTGCGAAACAGAAAGAAATGAAACTAGTGGAGGTGGAAATTATCGTTATAAAGGTATACATAATTAAAATTAAATTACATAGTTTCCCACCTTTAGATGTCTGTGACAGCAGTATTTTATAAAATTCTACTGTCACAGTGACAGTTGTCATGATACGTCTAAAGATGGGAAACTATGTAATATAATGTTACTTTATATGTTTATAACGATCCTTTCCACCTCCACTAGTTTCATCTCTTTTTGTTTCGCAATGTATTATGTTTTCCATCTTTTGTGTTATTTTGCCGGTTGTTAGCGCGCTCATCACTGTATATACACACACATACATATACATATACAGGGTGAGTCACCACTAACGCGACGGAAGATTACAGCGAAATGGTAAAAGATTTGAACAAAATTTTTAATTAGTGGTTTGTAACTTGATAATATCTACATTTTAAAATTATTTTGAAATATACAGGGTGTTCCAATAAATGGCGGCGTATCAAAGTTATATTTTTTCTTATGGAACACCCTATATTTTATTGCATTTTTGAATTGTCCCCAAAAATAAGGTATAGTTTCATAAGGCTTCCCTATACTTACGTACAGAGTGTTCTGAGTTATGGTGACTTTTCTTAAAATGTTTTAAAAGAAGGCTTATTCTCAAGTTATTTAAGAAATTATAAAAAAAATACTTTTTTATATCTAAATATTTGGATATTGGTTGAATGTATTTCATGATTAATTGTTACACATTTATTTACAGGGTGTTCAAAATTTACAGTTTTATTATTGGATTATTCAATGTGTCATATGATTCTTATTTTAAATGGAACACCATGTATATTAATAAATAATTATACTAAACAAATGTACCTCTTTCGAATGGTATATGGATGTGCTATACCTAGGTGTCATAGTTTTTGCGTAATTGACAATTATTAAAATTCT
Source organism: Diabrotica virgifera virgifera (assembly GCF_917563875.1). NCBI lineage: Eukaryota > Metazoa > Arthropoda > Insecta > Coleoptera > Chrysomelidae > Diabrotica > Diabrotica virgifera. The sequence continues at coordinate 7,043,119 of NC_065446.1, read as the reverse complement.
TAATCTGTATATCGGTTTTAAAACAAAAGATGTAGTTAATTAATGGCATTGTATGACATTGCCATTTTATGACAGTACGGTCTGGTAATTATTTTATACTTAATTAATGTATTCCATGATTGATTATTACACATTTATTTACAGGATGCTCAAAATTTACAGTTTTATTATTGGATTATTTAATGTGTCATATGATGCTTATTTTAAATAAAACACCATGTATGTTAATAAATTATTATACTAAACACAAGTTCCTCTTTCGAATTGTATAGGGATGTTCCATGACTAGGAGTCATAGTTTTTGCGTAATTTACAATTTTCTTAAACGGTAAATTGATTTTAAGAATAATATTTATGCACTCTCGATTTTTAAACTGTACTAAATAAATGTTTGTTTACTGTATCATAATGAAATGAAAATTATGTATATTTACTAGACCATTATTATGAAAAGTATGTAGATTGGTCTGTATACAATACATTTAAAAAAAAATCAGAATCTGCTCCAAAGTCTAAAGTCCATAAACGATAAGTTAAATATTTATCATAGTCCTGTTCGGTCTAATATTGGTGTAGTTGAGTTTTATACGGATAATAGTGGTTTCTCTTAAGTATTCTAACAGTCGTTTGACTGATTTACTCGAAATTTTTTCTTTACTAGTATTTGGGTTTTCCGTAACAGAAAGCAGGACATCAAGTTCCTTGACGTGATCACAAATAACTGGTTTATTTTTATTTAACTTTCCGAAATTTCTCAATAACGTCCTTTTTTGGGTGTCTTCTATCAGGATACCTACTTTTGAGCGTAAACTTTAGAAAGTAAGATACAATTTTGCAAACACTCCCCAATGCAAAGTACCATGTCTACTCTTTCGTTGATAACGTGATTATTTATTTTTAGGAACAATTAAATTTGAATATCATACATGTATGTTTATATTTTTGATAATTACCAGACCGTACTGTCATAAAATGACGGTGTCATACAATGAGATACATTTTTTTTTAAAATCGATTTACAGATTAAGAATTTAAATAATTGTAAATTACGCAAAAACTATTAGACCTAGGTATAGGACATCCATATACCATTCGAAAGAGATGACTTCGTTTAATATAATTAATGATTAATATACATGTTGTTCCTTTTAAAATAAGCATCATATGACACATTGAATAATCCAATAATGAAACTGTAAATATTGAACACCCTGTAAATAAATGTGTAATAATGAATCATAGAATACATTCAACCAATATCCAACTATTTAGATGTAAAAGTATTTTTTTTTATAATTTCTTAAATAACTTGAGAATAAGCCTTCTTTTAAAACTTTACATTTTAAGCCCCGTATTCATAGTCGGTACTCAACCCGTACTTGAGGTCGTGCTCAGCCAAGTCGAACTTACGGTAGCGTCGTACTCAAGTTTTCGTTCTGTTTCATAAACGATACTTCGGGTTTTCTCGGGTAAGGTTGTGCTCAAGCATTGAAATTGACATAGGACACCAAATAAAATGCAGAATCTGTCATGTCAATTATCTTTGACTTTGCAATATTTTTATTTACATAATTTGTTTTTTGAAAATAAATTATTTAAATGCTTAAGTTAAAGAAAATTTATTATATGGGTGGGAAGATAACATTTTTATTTTTTCTAATTCAATAATGTGCTATTATTTCAGAGGTTATTGGTAATCGGTATATCGTATATCCGTAATCTCTTATAGTTTTCATTATTATTTGTGTTTGTGATAAATGATTGCATTGTAAATTTGGATCTTTAAAACAATGGTTTTATGTAAATAAAAGCCCTAACCTACATGTAAATAATGTTCTGTTTATACTTATGTTAATATAAATATACCTATGTATCTATTTTTATTTTGGAATTAATGTAGGTATTCAAGTTAAATGTATGATATTGAAAACATGAATCTGTTTTAAATTCCAAATGTCAATGCTATTTGTGGATATTGATATTACCCCACTAAAAATGACAAAATAGTGTGATATTACTTTATTTTTGTTGGGGAGTAATGGGTACTAATCAAATATTCAAAGAACATAGAGAAAACACTAGGAGATACCCTTTATTTCTCACTGAAAGGAAGGAAAAACTTTGGTGTTTCATAGTATGTACCTACCGTTTTATTAGGTTTGTTCTAGCATAAGTTTCAAACGGTTTGAAACCATCAGCGAATAGTGGACCAGCGTGAGTAGAGGGGATAGCACTGGTGACTATTATGTTTTCTCACTGGCCAACTGTTTGCTGGTGGTTTCTGACTAGTTTGACTGTTTGCTAGAACAAACCTATAATGGTGTCAGCTTTCTTCTGTTTATATACTTCATCAGACTTAACACTACAAAACAAAGAACTAACGAACAAACCATGACATTGGAACATAATATAAAATGCAATTTACAATTTCCGTGGGAATAAGTCACAATTTAAGTTTGAAATTAAATTTATTTGATGTTTAAATTTTTAAAGACAAATCACATGCTATGATTTTTCTGATGGATATTCTTAAGTTAAATTTGATTTTATGTAATCGAATGAACTATCTTTCAATAAAATCGTCCCTTGTCAATATGAATGAGTCAGATAAATTTAAATTATTAGAAGGATTTTGTACCAAGCACCAAAAATAATATTTATATAAAATATTAACAATCTTACCCAAATAACAGCACAAAAGTATATATTTGAATATTACCCCAGTATATCAAAATACTGTGATATTACTTTATTCTTGGTGGGGAGTAATGGGTACTAATGAAATATTATTCAAAGTATGTACATAGAGAAAACACTGGGAAATCTCCTTTATTTCTTACTGAGCAAATAAAACTCTGGTGCCTAAATCCACTAAAAATTTCTTACAATACTTTTCTTTTCTAGATGTCTACTTTCTTTTCATCTTTCTTATTTATTGTCCAATTGTCACAATCATACGAAGCCACTGGTCAAATGCCTGTTTCATATACCTACATATTTGAATTATAGCTGCCCTACATACATTTTTGACTTCAATCTTATACCATTGTTCTGCTTCCTGTTCTTCTTATTGTGCTGTCTTCTAACGAAGGTTGGCAATCACTTCTTTAAACAGTTCTCTATCTTTTGCAATATGAAATATCTGTTCAACGCTGAGGTTAGTGCAATCTCTGATATTCCTCAGCTATGCTTCCTTTTAGAAGTATGTTTTATATTTCTTCTTCCTTCTTCTATATTTATCAATTATTGTCACTCCCAAACACTTGAATTGAAATGCCAAATACTGGAATTTTCAATTCTGCACCTCGGAGGTAAACTACACTATGTTGACATGGTGTTATTTTAAACAAGTTCCTTTAATCCACTTATTTTATTAGTTGGATTATACAAATTGGTAATGTATTATCATTAAAATATGGTCATATTGACTTTCAACCAATTATGGGATATATCAGATCTTTATTAACATTCTAAGTGCTCTAAACTTTGTTGCAACACAGTTGCTCGAAATGACATAGTGTAGTTTACCTCAGAGGTCCAGAATTGTGTATCCCTTTGTTCCTGTTTTTAGTGTGACAAATTTATTCTATTTTATCTCTCCACACATTTCAATATATTTTGTTCTGGTTTCGTTTGTAGACATGCATTTTCTTTCTTCACCTTTCAAGTTCCTAACAAACTTCAGTTTTTTCTTATTAAGACAACAATGTCATCTGCATAAATAGTATGGGCCATTCCACGAACATACACCTGTTTTGGATTACTTCGACAACAAATATTTTACTGTGCAACATAAGAAGTACGAAAGTAAATGGCGCTAATAATTATTCCAATAAACAACAATGTAATTTGCAATTTACAATTTACTTTCGTTCTTCTTATTTTGTACAGTAAAATATTCGTTGTCGAAGTAATCCAAAACAGGCGTATGTTCGTGGAATAGGGTATATATTGCTGTTTACATGCATAATTAACTTTATAATTGGTAAGGAAAGGTTTAACACTTATTTAAAAGGAGGGAAACTCATACTCATTTATTTTAAAATAAAATATAAAAATACATATTGAGAAATAAAATAAAAAGAATGTAAGTATCTAACATAATACAAGGATTCAATAATATATTCTCAGAATAAATAAACAAATTCCAGTTGAATGTAGAACAAGAGAAAGACACAAAATTACTTTCCAGTTTAGCTCTTGGATCTGCTAATGAACTTGGATCAAATATTAAGATGTCTTGATAAGTGTTCTTGAAAAACAATATACATAATCTCCCTTCGAGAACCTGTACATTAGGAAAATGGGCAACCTCATAAAACTGGTTATATTCCTCTAAGTAGCATACAATATTTGTTGTTAAGTTAATGCTCTGATGAAATTCAATATTAAAACTCCATTGGATTTTAGATATAATTTTATCACGAATTTGTCCGGGCGATTTTCTTCTTCAACACAATCAATAAACTCTAAAAATTCTTCAACTTCTTCATACATTTTTTATTGTAATTAGAAAAACGAAAAATATGGATTGGAAGTCGAACTGAATTGGAAAAAATTAATATTCAATCGAGATTCAAACATAAACAAACAAAGTTAGGTTAGAAACGCATACTTAAGGTAGGTCTATCGACGACTTGAGACTCAGCTGTCATTAGTGTCATTTTTTGGCTCTTTAAGGCCCGGTTGTACAATCGAGGTTCAACTCCGGCTCAGCGCCATTACCGAGTTCAGGGCAAGAAGTGCGTTGTACATACAAAGTTTAAGCTTGAGCTCGGTTTAAGCCCGGGTTCAGCTGAGCGGTCGATGTTCGGCGGTTTAGCGCTGGTTCAAGCATTTTTAACCTCACATTTTTGTCATTTGTCAACGGAAATCATAATATTTACACCTTAAAAATGAACCTCATTGAAAATTTAACTAATAATGAAGATTTTCTGGAAATGGTAAATATTCTAGAAGGAAGGAGAACACAGAAACAGTGTAGGTCTAGAGAAAATCATTTTGAAAATGGAAGGATAATGCATTATGCATTGTTGCAAAGATTTTGGATATCTGTTCACTGTTCACTATTTGTATGAAACTAGTATTGCTCATAGAATAAAAAATCGAACAGATAGGTAAGAACGAGAACGAAAACAAGTGGCAAATTTGTTATTGACATTTCAAGAACCAAGCTGTATCTTCTAAGAACATTGTTTTTATTGCCTTAAATTAAGGTTTTGTGCAGTGAAGTGGGCCCATATCACTGGTTTTAAGCAACAGGCTCCTTTTTGCAACTTGTGAATGATTTTGAAGCAAATGTAGAAAACGATTTTGTTAATTTATTAAATTAGATGTACATAATTTATTAATAAATCTTAAATTAATTATATTTGTACCATGCTTATGTAGGTACATATTATCACTTTATTTAATAATAATTACAAACTAATTTACCTTCTAAAATTATTTAAATTACCTACCTACTTCCCTAGAATAAGGCAAATATTAACATTTTTGAGTGAATTTGAAATCATAGCTGTAAACAGTTAAATATTTATGAGAAGAGAATGTGAAGATTGAATTAGTATCTTCTTTGGTGATAGTGGTTACGGAGTCAAGAAAACCTGATAACACCCTTACGCAATCCTTCATCACAAGCTGAAATTTTATTTAATGAGGCACAATGAGAATGCAGAATGCATAGACACAGTTGAATGGGTCTACCGAATAACAATTGTTAAGTGCCATGTGATTCGTTTTTAAGAAATCGAACAAAAACTGTTAAAATTGGAATATTGGTAAATTTACACATTTAAGGGTTAGTTATTAATACAGTTTGTAAATAACTGTACTGTATTACTAATCCTTTTTAATGGCATGGACTATATGTCAATCAGCCAGTCAAAGCATGACGAATATATTAAGAAGAATATAGGTACATTTAAAGACCGTAAAGTCCATAAAATATCAATGACGAAGAAAAGTTAGTTCAGTTGAGATGTAATTTAAGTACTGAAATTAAACAGATGGTACTAAGCTGAAGTAATTAATTACTAATCCTTAAAATGTATAAATTTACCATTATTATAATTTTAACAGTTTTTGTTCGATTTCTTAAAAACGAATCACATGGCACTTTTATTCGGAAGGCCCATTCAATTGTAATTGGAACATCAATGATACACAATATTGCAATGCTTTTTAATAACCCTTTGCCCATACTACATAAAGAAGAAGAAGTAGCAATAACATTAGCCAAAATGTAGTAAATCTAACTGTCTATAGTCTAGAGAATCATGAGAAGTACAATTTGTCAAACGTAGGAGGAGGTTGAAAATCTTATGCATGAATACTTTGTTAATTTAGAAATTTAAACTAATACATACAACAACTATTAGATATTTATAAAAATTTCTTACTATCTGCTACAATCAATGGCTTTGATAAAATTCTTTAAAATTTTGGGGGTTATTTGTTTCATTCTATTTTGTACAATTCTGCTTTATTATTTGGCCAAAGATACCAATATTTCTTTTTGAGAGGTGAAATTGGAAGGCTTTTTTGCGTCCAGTGTAGAAAAAAACACTTATATAAAAACAGTTTTTTACAAAAAGAAAATAAACACATTGCAATATCCTAATACTTATAATACCTATTCAAATGGTCTGTTCACAAATTTAACGTAGGAAATTGATTAAACTGATAAACTAAACGATAGAAAATACCGATTAAACTAATAACAGTAATAAAAGAATTATATTGACAAAAACCAAATAATAATACATAAATGGCGGGAAAATTTATGTCGAGAATTGACGGGAATTGCTTTGAATACGCATGCCTTACGTTGCCAACCTTACCAAAATTTGTATGAACCTCGGCTTAACTGAACTCGGCATTGAACAACCCGAATGAAGTTAAACCGACGCTCAAAATTGAACCCGGTTCAACTAAGCCATAGCTTAAGCCGCCAATGTACAATCGGGCCTAAGACCGCATTTCACGTTGAGTACGGTTTATGAAACACAAATTTGTTCAAGGTCGACCTTAAGCATCGACGCTGACTTGAGTACCGACTATGAATACGGGCCTAAGAGAAGTCAACATAACTCAGAACACTCTGTAAATAGGTGTAGGGAAGTCTTATGAAACTATACCTTATTTTTTGCGAACAATTAAAAATGCAATAAAATACAGGGTGTTCCATAAGAAAAAATATAACTTTGATACGCCGCCATTTATTGGGACACCCTGTATATTTCAAAATAATTTTAAAATGTAGATTTTATTAACTTACAAACCACTAATTAAAATTTTTTTTCAAATCTTTTACCATTTCGCTGTAATCCTCCGTCGCGTTATTGGTGTCTCACCCTGTATAAACACATACATACATACACATATATAAACACACATACATATTTTTCTAATTAAAAAAAATCGTCCTTCTTCACGATTATATAGTGGATAAATTATTAATTTGGTAAAAGGTAATGTGTGCAATGTTTTGTTTTGTGTTATAAAATGGAATGATTTGCAGAATTGTTAACGAAGGCAATAGGTTTGTTCGTAGAACGATCAGCAACCGTTGCCAACCATCAGAGGCATGCGCGTTCGTAATCTGCGAACTCTAACTGTTAACTGCGCAGCGCCAACGGTTAACTGCGCATGCGTCTGATGGTTGGCAACGGTTGCTGATCGTTTGGATCGTACTACGAACAAACCTATTGTTAGCAATTTACAATTTCATTTTGCACCTCTTGGTGTGATTATATAAACAATACAGTATATTAAAATTTTTATTGAAAATTATACAGTTTAAATTAATCGGCAAGCAAATTTTGTTATTAATTACTTCACTATAAAATTTATCTGTGCTTTCACTATTTAATGGACAATCAAGTATAATGTGTGTTACGTCTCCCAGTTCACCACATAAGCATGAGGAATTATCAGCTAAACCAATTTTACATTTATAGCTTGGTGACATTGCATGATTTGTTCTTATTCTGTTAATAGTAATAATAAAATTCCTGTTGTTTTGGTTATGGAACCATCTTAGCCTTGGGATTTGAACTTGGTATGAATTTAATGTCATTATAACCCACTGATACAAACTTAACGGCGAACAAATTCAACAAATTTTTCCTCATATATTAGTTTTTTCGCTAACGTCAAGTTTGGCAGGACAGCGCTGTTGCCAAATATAAACACATATTTATTTACCAAAGCTGCCACAGTATACACTATTTCTCTTTGTCTTTAAGAGTGTGAAACTATCTTTACTATAAGTGTCAAACTGACATTGTCCGATATAAGGTTATGTAAGATGTTTGTTTATTTTTTTTCTTCTTCTTTTATGGCCTTTGTGAGCTGTGCCCATTTATCCAGCAACATTTCTTAAAATTAAACTTACCATACAACAAGACCAATCAAGGATAGGGCAGGGAAAGTGAAGTTGGTAAAAAAATAAACTGTTGTTAAAATATAGACTAAATAAATAAAATATAATTTGAAAACAATAAGTTGACATTATAGTTAACCTCCAATATTATGACAGACGTCAGTTACCATTTACCATCTGACCAAATATAATAGTGACGTTATATACAGGGTGTCCCGAAAAGATTGGTCATAAATTATACCACAGATTCTGGGGTAAAAAATATGATGATTGAACCTCACTTACCTATATACAATAGTGCACACAAAAAGAGTTACAGCCCTTTGAAGTTACAAAATGAAAATCGATTTTTTTTTCATATATCGAAAACTCCTAGAGGTTTTTTATTGATAATGGACATGAGGAATTTTTTTCGCAGTAACATCTTAAAAAAAAATTATAGTGAAATTTGTGCACCCCATAAAAATTTTATGGGGGTTTTGTTCCCTTAAACCCCCCAAGCTTTTATGTACGTTCCAATTAAATTATTATTGTGGCACCATTAGTTAAACACAATATTTTTAAAACTTTTTTGCCTCTTAGTACTTTTTTGATAAGCCAGTGTTTATCGAGATATTTTGAATATTTGTCGAATCCACCACATATTTGTATATGGTTAAGTATGATTATAGACACCTGTTAATAATCTGAAAATTTATTTATAACTTAAATTTTTTGGTATATTTTGAAAAAGAAGCCACATCTCGATAAAAGTTGACTTATCAAAAAAAGACTAAGAGGCAAAAAAGTTTTAAAAACACTGTGTGTAACTAATAGTACCACAATAATAGTTTAATTGGAACGTACACAAACATTTGGGGGGTTTAAAGGAACAAAACTGCCATAATTTTTTTATGTAAATATAGTAAAAAAGACGCCGCATCTCGATAAAAACTGGCTTATCGAAAAAATAATAAGAGGCAAAAAAGTTTTAAAAACGTTTTGTTCAACTAATGGTACCACAATAATTAATTAATTGGAACGTACACAAAAGTTTGGGGGGGTTTAAGGGAACAAAATCCCCATAAATTTTTTATGGGGTGGACAAATTTCACTATAATTTTCTTTTAAGGTGGTCCTGCCATAAGAATGATACATGTCCGTTTTCAATAAAAAATCTCTGAGAGTTTTCGATATATTGAAAAAAATCGATTTTCATTTTGTAACTTCAAAGAGCTGTAACTTTTTTTATGAGCACATTTGTACTAAGGTAAGTTAGGTTCAACCGAACTATTTTTGACCCCAGAATGTGTGGTATAATTTATGACCATTATTTTCGGGACACCCTGTATAATCGTCACTACTTCTAGCCAATAAAATGCCCGCTGGAATAGGAATGGCATGTCAAAAAAATCTGATTATTCCCTATATATTTTTTCAAATTTAGAATATGGCAACAAGGGGAAGATTACGTGCATTGCTTATTGTTTGACTTCTACTTTAATAATGTAATCTTTTATTATGCGTTTAAATTTTTCAAAAATACTAATTAGTTTTCTTAGGATTCGAAAAAATGAATCCATTTAAAAAGAATTGCAAGCAAATTTTGCGCCTACTCACTTAAGGTACTAGTACACGTTAGAAGGCCAAAAATAAGCATTTTTTAAGAAAGTCTTTCTCAGTCCGTTTATTTATGAACGTGAAACTTTTTAGATATTAATATTTAAGTCTTAAAGAGTACAATTTTTTTAAATTTATATGTTTGTTTATATTCATACTGTAGAGGGCGCCAAAGTCGAGGCCTCGAAAATAGCTATTTGTATAACAAGGGAGGAAAGTGCTACTTTTCCTCCCGAGAATGAAGTTTACTGCCCGACGCGTAGCGGAGGGCAGTAATCATTCAAGGGAGGAAAAGGCGCTTTACTCCCATGTTATACATATGGTTTTTCCACCTTCCTCAAATAACAAGTCATTTTTTCATTTTTCCTTCATTTATTTATGTAACTAACCAACAAAATTCATTAGAACTAAAATTAACAAGTAGGTATAATATAACTGTCAACTGTCAAATATAAGTCAAATTATTAATGTAAACATTGTTAAATCAGAATAACAATTTACTGTTTTTTACCATTCTGCAAAATACAGAGTGTTTTTAAATAAACGTTGAAATGTATAAATACTTACGTAATAGAAAATAGATATTGTACAGGGCGCCAATAAGTTATATTTCATGAATGAAATACCATGACGTCACTTTTACTTTTCCTCCCTAGGGAGGAAAAGTACAACTTTGCTCCCTACAATCAGGTCCGGAAAAGTATACTTTCGGTAGAGGTAGGTGGAAAAAGTTATTTCAATCGCGTACAGTTAATCTCAGGATTGGGATCTTTAAAAGCAAAAAAAGGAAAGTTTCTCACGTGACAGTTTACCACCGTTAGTAAAAATTCCTCAAAAAAGAAAAGTGACGGAAATTTGAAAGAAGTTTGTGAAAAAATCGCCGTTTTTTCTTCTGTTTTTCATGGTTAAATAATAATTTTTACGAACTGAAATATAAGATTCTCTTGATTTTGTTTTACAGCGAAATTATTATTTTAAAAATTTAAATGTTTTTAGCAACCCACAAACTATTCAGATGAGAAAACAATATGCTGCTTTTGTTGTGCGGAGGGTCCAATCAGCATGGACGTTTCTATTCCAAAAAGGACACTTGTACTAGGAGAAGTTTTGAATATTGCAGTTAGACTTTCTAATATGTCCAATACTAATGTAGAAGGACTGGAATTGAAACTAAAACAGGTAATTACGTTGTTAGTCCAGGGCGCATCTGTTTTGAGATGGACGTTGAGAGGTGACTCAAATTTTTTGCAGAAATTGCTTGCAAATAAATCAAATAATAATATTTAAGTTATCCTCCCACTCAAAATGGTCCGGAACATTGTTTAAATAATCAAAATGTCAAAATATGAAGGAAAAATTCAATTTTTTATTGGTTTTTTGATTATAACTTTAAAACTATTAATTTCTGAGAAAGGTTGTACCGACATAAAAGTTGCGTAATTAAATTTCCTACAATATAGAATTGGTCAAAAATTTAAAAAATAGTCACACTTGTTGCAAAATAGCAATAAGTGCGAAAAAAAACCATACAAAAACAAGTATTCGCATTTTACGTTTTTCAACCATTTATGCTACACTTAGGACCTTCATATTTTACCCAGAAAAACTTTATGATATAGTAAAACAACACTGTTAGGTCTGGATCCCGCGTATGAAAAAAAAGTTGATTAATAGCAAGCTGAAAATTTGTTAATAGCTTAAGGGTGTCTAGTCGGATAAACTTTGATATATGGGAACACTGGAACAGGGGCAGTTTTAATTGTGGAACAAGTTAAAAATTTGGAACGGTCAGACCACGAAAACGGCACATTTATTTTGTCCGAGAGAACAGTCTTAAACTCTCCGAACAGAGATTAAACTCTCATGCAAAAATCAGACTGCTATTTATATCCAAATGGTCGTTTTAATGAGTGGAACATGTAGAATATGTCAAATGACAGGAATTATGACAGGTGATAAATAACAGTCTGATTTTTGCATGAGAGTTTAATCTCTGGTAGGAGAGTTTAAGTCTATTCTGTCGGACAAAATAAATGTACCGTTTTCGTGGTGTGACCGTTCCAAATTTTTAACCTGTTCCACAATTAAAACTGCCCCTGTTTCAGTATTCCCATATATCAAAGTTTATCGGACTAGACACCCTTAAGCTATTAACAAATTTTCAGCTTGCTATTAATCAACTTTTTTTTCATACGCGGGATCCAGACCTATGTAAATTTCATTAAGATCGATTTAATAGATTTTGCAAAATAAATTTTGCAATCTAGCTTTCGCAAAAAAAAATCATTTTTTTTAAATGTTGCAGAACTGAAAATAAAGCAGATAGCAAGTTGAATTTTTTTGCTTATAGAAGTGTACTGTACCCTTTATTTGCAATTTGCAAAATTAAAATCGATTAATTATAACGGCGTCAGGAATTTTTTAAATAAACATTAATTTTTGTTGCTACGCGCAGGACAGCGGTGTTCGATTCACACAATTAGATTTCCACCAAAATGTCTTCCAATCTTTATCTAATATATTATTTTCTTACTCTATATTTTGTTGTATTTTAATATTTTAATTCCACAAAAATCAAACTTATTTTATTATTGTTTGTGAAATATTGTGTAAACAATTGCATATGTTTAAAAATAATAAACTTTTATTCTCTAAGTTAAAATATATGAACAAAGAAAGTTTTTGCTAAAAAAAGTGTTATTTCAAGGGATAGAGTATGTGTTTTTATTTTGCAATAAACAAATTTATTTATTTATATCGAAATGTAATAAAAATTAAAATGTATTAATCATTATCAAAGGTCATTGGAATGCCCAATCAGAGCAAACTATCCGTTGTCCTGCGCGTAGCACCAATAACTAATGTTTATTTAAAAAAATTCCTGACGCCGTGGTAGTTAATCAATTTTAGTTTTTCAAATTGCAAGTGAAAGGTACATTACATTTCTATACGCAAAAAAAATTTCAACTTGCTATTTGCTTTATTTTTAGTCCTGTAACATTTTGAAAAAAATGAATTTTTTTGCGAAAGCTGGATTGCAAAATTTATTTTGCAAAATCTATTGAACCGATCTTAATGAAATTTACAGTATTGTTTAACTGTATCATAAAGTTTTTCTGGGTGAAATATGAAGGTCCTAAATATAGCATAAATGGTTGAAAAACGTAAAATGCGAATACTTGTTTTTGTATGGTTTTTTCGCAATTAGTGCTATTTTGCAACAAGAGTGACTATTTTCTAAATTTTTAACCAATTCTATGTTGTAGGAAATTTAATTACGCAACTTTTATATTAGTACAACTTTTCTCGGAAATAAATACTTTTAAAGTTATAATCAAAAAACGAAGAAAAAAATCGAATTTTTCCTTCATTTTTTGACATTTTGATTATTTAAATAATGTTCCGGACCTTTTTGAGAGAGAGGATAACTCAAATATTATTATTTGAGTTATTTTCAAGCAATTTCTGCAATAAAATTTGAGTCGCCTCTCAGCGTCCAAATGTACTAATATTTTTACAGATGCGCCCGGTCTATGTTTACAATGTGTTATGTGTGTACGTATTTTTAAGTATTTTATATACGATTTTTTAGTAACAGTCATCATTCTCTTTGTCCTGATGCGGGGTTCGCTTCCCAAATTGCATTTCTCCATAAGTTTTAATCTTGTGTCATGTCATCAATAATTCTTCTTATTTATGCGTTTATAAACGCGACGGTTGACCGCATACTATAGTAGGGGTCACCAATTGGCGGTCAGCGGACCGTAAGCTAGTTTTGTGCGGACCGCAAATAAATTCAGAATAATATAGTGTTTTGCAATTATGAAAATGTTTGGCCATGTACTATGTTTGGCTCAACTTATGTGCTTTTATACACTCACCGGCACGAAAAACGGGTACCTCAAAAAATGGGTCATTTTTTATGTATCGTATCTCCTAAACCTGTTGTCCGATTTAAGTAATTTTTTTAATATTTTATAGCCTTATTCTGTAATAATATCGCTATAGGAAAATTGTTGCTAGACATTTAAATTTTCATTGTATACCGAGTGTACCAATCAAACTGGGTTTTTTCTCAATTTTTACAACACCCTCTGGAATATTCTAGCCTTTATAAAATATTAAAATTAATTCCCAACTATAGCCCCGGGGTTTCTTAACATTCTGTTTTTTATTCATTCGCTTATGTTGGATAATAAAAAAGTTAAGTGACTTTTTAACAACTAGCAATGTTCTTTATTAATACAGGGTGTTTCTAAATAAGCGCGACAAACTTTAAGGGGTAATTCTGCATGAAAAAATAATGACCGTTTGCTTTATAAACATATGTACGCCAATGCTTCGTTTCCGAGATACGGAATGTTGAATTTTTCTTACAAATTGACCATTTATTTATTTAGTGCAGTCACTGAAGGTTTTCGCCTCCGATTTCGTTGAACCTCCATTGATTTTCATGAAAATTGGTGAGTAGTTAGAGCTTACCTCAAGGAACAAAGGTGACATAATGCCAACTTGCGCTTTTATCCTGGGGGTCGATTCCACCCCTTCTCAGGGGTAAAAATTATTTTATTAAAAATAATACCATAAATCGATAGAGGGTCAAATTCTAAGCAAAATTTGTTATATAAAGTTATTAAAATAAATCAAAACTTTTTGGGTTATTAAACATCAAACATTTTCATTTTTCGTGAGAAAAATCCATGTTTTTAACCGATTTTTCATAAATAACTCAAAAACTATAAGTTTTTACAAAAAAGTTCTAATTACCAAAATTGAAGCTAATGAAAAACCAATAAACTCTTCGCTTAAAAACTAAACCAATGTTAATTGAAAGTGAGTTAGGGGTAATTGAATGTATATTTTTTTAGACGAGTACTCAAATCTAAGTATTCAAGCTTAAATAACGGGAAAACGATCCATTTTATAAAATATACGTGCAATGAACTTATCAAAGTAGTTCGAAATACCTATCAAATAAGCTCCAGGAGAAGTTAATAGCATCAAAGTTAAGAAAGTTATGATGAAAATAATAGAATCCTTTCGAATTTTTTAGGAAAAAGTGAAAAATAAAACATACGCCATTTCCACCAAAATTAAAATTTATAGTAATCCTTACTATAATTTCTTTATATTAGCATAAGTAATGATTTCAATAATTTTGACCGGTTTAGAATGCATATTTTTGAAAAAAGATATAATTTAAGGAAATCAGAATTTTTAAAATTATTGTAATTTTCATTTTCTTTTGATAATAACTCCAAAAATACTCAATATACGTAAGACAAGATATTTAACCAAATTTTAGTTTTTTCTGTACCAAATATTATACCGTTTTTACTATTTCCCTAAGGTAAAAAATAACAGATATAAACGTTTAAAACTTAAATTTTGCTGCGACAACCATGCAATCGGGACTATTTAACCTTTTATTTTTAAAAAAGTAAGAGGGCTAAAAGGATAAATTTAACTTGGTTTATTATCCCTTGAAATTAGCTTTCAAATGGTTTTTACGTGAACCTTATATCGTAAAAAGTGACGGAGTTATTAAAAAAAAAACACATTTTGGAAAAAATTTTAAAAGATAAATAATTTTGAAAAATTTTTGTTGCATAAACTTTTAACGCTATCAACTTGTTCGGGAACTCATTTGATAGATATTTTTAAGTACTTTAACAAATGTTTAATACTTTATGTAATAAAATGCATAATTTTCCCGTTATTTAAGATTGAATATTTGGTTTTGGGGACTCGCCGAAAAAAATATACATTCAATTACCTATAACTCACTTTAAATTAAAACTAAAATGTTTTCTTAGTAACTAGTTTATTTCATTTTTTATTAGCTTCAATTCTGGTAAGAATAACTTTTTTCTAAAAACTTACAGTTTTTGAGTTATTTATGAAAAATCGTTAAAAACATGGATTTTTATCACGAAAAATTAAAATCTTTGATGTTTAATAACTCAAAAAGTTTTGATTTATTTTAATAACTTTATATAACAAATTTTAATTATAATTTGTTCCTCTATCGAATTATGGTATTATTTTAATTAAAATAAGTTTCACCCCCGAGAAGGGGTAGCATCCACCCCCAGGACAAAAGCGCAAGTTAGCATCATGTCACCTTTGTTTCTTGAGGTATTCTCTAACTACTCACCAATTTTCATGAAAATCGATGCAGGTTCAACGAAATCGGAGGTAATAGCTCATATCCACCTTCAGTGACTCCACTAATTGCTCTAAAACCGGTTGAGGTATGCAAATTAAATTTGGTAGGTTTTAAGACAAAGTTATTGCGAAATTTTTGACGTACGACTAAAAATTTTATATTCACCATTGACGTGCATACGGGTCATACTACCCGGTCATGTTACCCGGACCAACTGACCTCACTGACCAACCTGGTCAGTTGGCCATTGAAATCCAATATGTGAGGTTTTCTCCAAAAAAATTCCAATTACGTGGGAAGAGTCCTGTGTTGCCCTGGGTAACATCCAGACATATCTTTAACATCACTTGAATTTTATATAAGTATGTAAAACAACATAATCGTTTACATTTAAAGGGTTTTTACCCAATACATTTTGGTGGCACAGGTATGCAATTTTTGGCTTTTAGAACACTGATGATAGATTTCTTAATCCGAAAACGTTGTGTATGATTGTGACCCTTATTTAGGGTATTTTAAAATATACCTTTTACAAAAAAACCTGGTATTTTTATCATATGTGTTTTGTGATTTCAAACATTTATGATATTTCTGTTGTTTTATTTGTTTCTGTTGTTCAATATCTTGGCAATACCTTAACTGTATTATGATATTTTGCTTCCAGTTAATTACCTGTAGGCAGACGGCATCTGCGGAAGTGAAAACAGTTGAGAACTTAGCCGCAGACATAAACGAAGTTGGAGTAGGAGCCCATGGAGAACATACGTTCACATTACCAGTGCAGTTACCAAGTAGTTTTTCGGTTCCGAACTTTACGCAATGCAAATTGTTTAAAGTAAACTATACGTACAAGGTAAGTTGGCATTCGCTAACATACAAGACCGTCATCATTTGAAATGTAGCGATGATGAACGCATATTTAGTCCAAAGAAATAAGGTTTTTGTCGGGACACTTGACCAGGTTGAAAATAGGTTGTTTGGCTACTATATACCTAATACATTGTAAATACAAAAATGCCCGTCACAGTTGTTCGGACGAGAATTTTAGTTACTAACAAATATAGGTCCAACATGGCAGTTTTTTCGTTTAAATTGCTACAGGTAAAAATAGGGATATTAAATATCTTATTTAGAGTATTTATCTTTTAGTAGATAAGCAAAGGTGTAAAATGGCAGTTTTTTAATTTTTGTCCGATCATTTGCTGCTTTTGCAACTTTTACGAAAATGAACTTAAAATGTTCATATTGCTTGAAAAGTGGAGTCAAATAGTTCGTATAATACACAAAAAATTCCAAGACGATTCGTCAATTAGTTTAAATTTTATTCAATTTGTTTATCCCAAAGAGTTTTTTGCAATCTTATTGCTCATAAAATAATAATGACTGCAATTCTGTGAAAATTACATGAAAGAAGAATACTTATATTTTCAACATATGTATTTAAAAAAATCATTAAAAAGTCATTTTTACCATTCCAAAAACATTTTACTAAAGGAGAGTTATTTTTGTCTAAATAATTTAAAAATATACAGTATGTCCCTGTAAGTTGTATCCATATGGAAAACTTTTTTATTATTAATTTTACGAAAAAAAGTTATTCTTTATAAAAAGTGCTGCATGGTCCAAAACCCAAGATTCAACCATCAGATATCAAATTTTATGAATGTTACACGAGGTATGTCAAAAAGTTTGAATTTCACTCAAGAGTAAAGTAGCTTTATTTTTCACAATATTGAAAATTGTTATGATGAAAAGTTGTTTGGAATTAAAAACTATATTCTAATATGCAGTTACACCCTTCAATTGAATTTTTTTTTTAATTATGGATAACTAACATTATTTTCAGTTATTTCAATTCTGATAACTCTTTTATTATTAATTTTGCGAGAAAAAAAGTGATTCGTAATAAAAAGTTCTGGATGGTCTAAAACCTAAAATACAACCATCTTATATCAAATTTTATCAATTTATACGAGGTATGTCAAAAAAGATAAATTTAGATCAAAAGTAAAGTACCTTTATAGTTCAGAATATTTCAATTAGAAGGATGTAATTACATACTGAAACATAGTTTTTAAGTCTAAATAACTTTTCATAACAACAATTTTAGATATTGTGAAAAATAAACGTATTTTACTCTTGAGCAAAATTCATATTTTTTGACATACCTCCAATAAAATTGATAAAATTTGACATAAGATGGTTGTATTTTAGGTTTTAGACCATGTAGAACTTTTTATTAGGAATCACTTTTTTTCGTAAAATTAATGAAAGAGTTATCTGAATTGAAATAACTGAAAATAATGTTAGTTATCCATAATTTTTCAAAAAAAAAATTTTTCAATTAGAAGAATGTAATTGCATACTAGAATATAGTTTTTAATTCCAATTTTGCTCAAGAGTAAAATACGTTTATTTTTCACAATATATAAAATTGTTATTATGAAAAGTTATTTAGAATTAAAAACTATGTTTCAGTATGTAATTACATCCTTCTGATTGAAATATTCTGAATTATAAAGGTACTTTACTTTTGATCTAAATTTATCTTTTTTTAATACCTCGTATAAATTGATAAAATTTGATATAAGATGGTTATATTTTAGGTTTTAGACCATCCAGAACTTTTTATTACGAATCACTTTTTTCGCAAAATTAATAATAAAAGAGTTATCAGAATTGAAATAACTGAAAATAATGTTAGTTATCCATAATTAAAAAAAAGAATCTGTGTGTACTTTGTACGCACGTAAGAAGATATTCTTCTATTATATAGGTAATTTCAACGAAGTAAATATAACAGGTTATTTGTATTTTATTTAAAAGTTAAACTAACTTTCTTATCTACCACTTTCAAAAAAATTTTAATAAAACAACCAAAAATAAAAAAAAAATATGAATCGCCCAGGACTCGAACCCGCGTCGTTCCAATCTCGGAGCTAACGCCCTACCAACTACTCTAGTGAGGTCGTTGCAATTGACATGTAAGTTTCGGATATAATTACACAACACGGCGACGAATAGTGTAAAAATGTTATGCCTACGGTACATTCCATGTCAGATCACTCAGGCAAAAAATTTTGGATCTCCGATTTGTCTGAAAATTGGTATATAGCTTCTGCGGGACGTAAAAATAAGATATTTAAGGTCAAAAAATCTTCTTCTTTTTTTTTTCTCAAAATGTTATTTTATACGATTTTACACTGAGTTGGTGTTTATTTAAACAAATTTGCATTTTCTGTCGTAAAGTATCAATGAAAAACAATATTTTAATAGAAAGGACTCCAAAATGTCATTATATGGCATTATAACAAGTTATTTTGAATCAAAACAAGTTTTTGATCAAATTTTATAGTGTAAAAAACGTTAAAATACCGTTTTTTACATTTTCCTCCATTACCAAAATACATCATCATAGATTTGGCTGAAAATTTGCTAACAGATAGCAAAAAGATAGGATTTTAACTGGTTAGAAGGATTTGAATTATATTACAATATCAAAAAAGTTACATGCAGTAATATCAGACTCAAAAGTATATATTACTCCAGTCGGGATAGCATTTGACCTTGAATGCTGAGCTGCCCAAAATTTTATTTTTCTGATCTTTAGGGGAGTCAATAGTAGCCTAAATTTAAAATCACGAATGAATTCCTCCGGTATGTTAGCCGTTATCTTGATTTTAAAGGAGAACCTGTTTGGCTCAATATCTCCGCCATTTTTAACTTTTCGACAAAAATGGTAGGAACTGAAATTGTTCCAAATAAATCGTATTTACAATTATTACAATTTATTTTTAACAATTTTTGTCGTAAGGTCGATATTTTCGAGTTAATTGTACTTACAGTAGACGCCTATATTTTTGACTATAATATTGCATGTAACTCTTTTGGTATTGTAATATAATTCAAATCCTTCCCACCGCTTAAAGTCATTTTGTCTATATGTGGACAAATTTTCAGCCAAATCGATTATAATGTATTTTGGGAATGGAGTAAAATGTAAAAAAAACGGTATTTTAACGTTTTCTACACAATAAAATTTAATAAAAAGCTTGTTTTGAATCAAAGTAACTTGTTATAATGCCGTATAATGACATTTTTGAGTCCCTTCTATTAAAATATTATATTTTTCATTGATACTTTACGATAGAAAATGCAAATTTGTATAAATAAACACCAAATCACTGTAAAATCGCATAAAATAACATTTTGAGAAAAAAAGAAGAAGAAGATTTTTGACCTTAAATATCTTATTTTTACGGCCCGCAGAACCTATATACCAATTTTCAAACAAATCGGAAGTCCAAAATTTTTTTTGCTCCAAAATTGAGTGATTTGAAATGGAATGACCCCTACATAATATTTTATTATTTTACTACAGAGAAACACAAATCCAAAAACACAAGAATTATAATAAATAATACATTTACTAAAAACACTAATATATTCTTTTAATGACTTATCTGCACGGATACAGATACATACATACCTATCTTGAAAGATTAGCAAGGAACTACATACTGTCTGTGTGCGCAGGCGCGCAGATTTATGTACAATTTTACCCTCAATCGAATCGCCGCTAAAGAAGAATATCTTCAAAAAATTCAATTAGAAGTGTGTAATTGCATATTAGAATATAGTTTTTAATCCCAAACAACTTTTCATAATAGCAATAATTTTCAATATTGTGAAAAATAAAGCTACTTTACTCTTGAGTGAAATTCAAGATTTTTGACATACCTACCTCGTATAATATTCCAAAAATTTCATATTTGATGGTTGAATCTTAGGTTTTGGACCATGCAGACCTTTTTATGAAGAATAACTTTTTTTCGTAAAATTAATAATAAAAACGTTTTCCATATGGATACAACTTACAGGGACATACACAATCAGTTACTCGTTTTACCTTAAGGTGTACGAGAATTACTCCCAGTGTTACCCCTAAGAGTTTACAATTAAATTTCGTGTAAAAATTTTCCCCAATTTTTTTGTTTCTTGCTAAATTTTTGCTTCCGTCCACGTTTTTCCTCTCTTCTTAAGTGTGTCTCCAATCACGTCATCCCATGTTTTCCTTGGTCTGCCTCTTCCAACTTTGTGTTGAATTCTTGCTTCCCATACTTGTTTGACTGGTCGGTTGTCATTCAATAATTTAAATAACTTTTTTAATATTGACTGTGGACTAAATCTACTTTGGGATTTAAAAAGCGGATATTTTTAAACGAATTAAAAAAAAAACTTTTTGCCTAGGTTAATTACAGTCAAAGTTAGCCACTTTTTTTTATTTAATTCACAGTTACTTCTATATACAGTAGAACCCCGATTATCCATCCTCAGGACCGGACGTGCCACGGATAATTGAGATGCACGGATAAAACATTTATTTCTTATATACAGGGTGTTTGGTAACGAATGAGCCATATCTTAACCATAAATTCCTGAAATTAAAATAATAGGTCGATTTAAGCTAACTTACCTTAGTACGAAAGTTGATAATAACCGAAATACAGGGTGTCAAAGTTAAAACTTTTATTTTATTTATTTTTGAATATTTCCTAACAGACATGGGATAATAACACAAAATTTGGTAAGTGGGAGTTTTTTGGGACGAGGAATAAAAATTCCCCACCAAAAATTATATATTACCCAGAGGGCGCCACATACGTCTTTCAGCGCTCATTTAATACGTTCAATTTTTGTATCCCTCACTCTACATAATTTTGGGATCAAAACTTTTATTGCCTATTATTTTTACTTAAAAAAGGTATACTACATTCGTCTCACTAAACTCAACCGTTTTCGAGATAATCCCATTTTAAATCTGCGATGCAAAATTCAATTTTTTGCATTTTATTGTAGTGTCTAGAAACCATTGGACATATCCTTGTCATACTTGGCAGCAAGTGTAGGTACTTTACTGTCCAATATCAAACATTAATTATTCATATACGATATTGAACAGTATACTTTTATCACCCCGTATATGACATGAACCAATTTGTTATTATATAGTTACATGTACGGGTCTCTAATTTAGTTCACGAATTGTAAACTGTAAACAATAATTCGGGCAACATTATTTAATTTGATGATCAAATATATTTCTTTGTTCTCAATATTTGTAAATATACTCAGCGCGTGGCTTGACACCAATACTAAGTGCCACCGCTGAGAAAGAATACACATTTAGAATCATTCTCAAGAATCAACTCAAGCTGTCAAGATGTAACTTCAAATAGAGTCTTCAACAGTCTTCAACTAAGCGCGTACCAGTAACCAGTCAGTGTTCAAAAGTTCTCCCGGGGTAAAAATACCCTAGTGTCGGTTCTATAAATAAATTCCTTTATCGCTATTGGTGTTTCCATCTGAACAACGTTCTCCACTGAGCCCCAGAGGGATTATACATTATACAGTACACCCTACTAAATTATGTTAAACAAACGTTTATTGCTGCTACCAGTGGCCTACAACGGCGACGGGGGAGAGTGAATTTGTGACAGTTCCCAAATTCTACAAATTTTTCGATTCTTCAATACTTTCTATCTAAATAATATACTCTTTGTATAATCCTAGGGCTCAGTGGAGGCTGTTATTCAGATAAGGTAAACACCAATAGCGATAAATGAATTTATTTATAGAACCGACACTAGGGTAATTACCCCGGGAGAACTTTGAATACTGACTTGTTACTGGTACGCGTTTAGTTGAAGACTCTATTTGAAGTTACATCTTGACAGCTTGAATTGATTCTTGAGAATGATTCTAAATTGTATTATTTCTTGTTGGCAACATGAATTGGGTCACGGGCCACACGACAACAAAGTTAATTAGTCAGCTAATTTTAATGTTCATTGCCAAAATATAGTTTATAAATTACGACAAATAAACAAATGAAATATCCCGCACATGTTTAAATATGATAACAAATTGGTTAATATGATGTACGGGGTGATAAAAATATACTGTTCAATATCGAATATGAATTCTGAATGTTTGATATTGGACACTCTTCATTCGTATCGATAAAATCATTGGTTTTTCAAAATTCTACAAATTTTTCGATTCTTCAATACTTTCTATGTAAATAATATACTCTTCATTCGTATCGATAAAGTCATTGGTTTTCGAGATGTTTGAAGTTCAAAACGAAGGGGCATAATACATTAATCAACATAACTGTACCGTTTCATTTTTAACTTCAAATAGCTCGAAAACTAATGACTTGATCGTTACGAATGAAGAGTATATTATTTACATAGAAAGTATTGGACAATCCAAAACTTATGCTGAAATAGCAGTTCCGTCAGTGACGTAGAATTTGGGAAGGGTCAACAATTCACTTTACCCTGTCTCTGTTCACTTTACGCCTCTGGTAGTAGACAGAAACGATTATTAACATAATTTAGTAGGGTCTACAGTACCTGCAATTTATGCCAAGTATGACACGGATATGTCAAATAGTTTTAAAGTAGTATTTTTTTATATAATTTATTCTTTATTTAAAACTTTAAGAACTATTATTTGTACCCGATACTGTAAAATTATTTGACATATTATCCTTATAAACACTATAGAAGTTTTCAGGGACTTTCAGAGCGTAATCTTTCATTCTGCGTTTAAATTTTTCAAAAGTTCTTATTAGTTTTCTCAGGATTCGAAAAAAAATGAATACATTTAAAACACATTTAAAATTTTGACAGGCGACATTTTAATCGTTTTGCATAAGTACTTTATTCCAAACTATCGTTAAGTTCCAAAACCGTTTTGTAACATTGCAAAAGGTATAAAACTATTCTTTAATCTAAAAAATATATATTATAAAAATGTACTACCGTTTGTTGAAATAATTGTGTTGGTGAATTATTTGATACCTATATGTATAATAAAAAATGTTAATTTTTAGATCATTGCCAAACTTCCGAACGTTCACAGTAATCTAGTCATCGAAACTTCCATAGAAGTAGGAAATATCGACATAAACCAGCAAGCACCCATCGGAGGCTTTGGTAGTCCTAATCCTACTTCATATCCAATCGGTCCTTCTTATCCAATTAATCAACCTCCACCAACGAACGGCGCCGGTTGGAACGGCGGTCCACAGTATCCTCCTGCGAGTCAATATCCTCCTGGCGCTTATCCTCCAGCTCCAACCCAACCATTCCCACAACCTCCTGGGGCTTATCCACCACAAGGTTATCCGTCTGGTGCCTATGGGGCCCCTTCTACAAAAGGTAAGATATAATGGCAGAGGATCCGATATAAGGTCGATTTGCACCGATCTGTTTAATGGATAAAAATTATTGGATATGTAATTTAGCATGTTAACAATTACAAAAAATAAGGGTTGCCCGATCTAATCTTGTTCTAACTATAAGTAATTAATAATTAAAAAATGACATTTTTTTTATGAATTAAAAAAAATCGACCCGGGCAGATGTGCCCATTTAGCCAGCAGTATTTCTTAAAATTAACGCCTAACTAAATCTACCATACAACAAGACCCAATCAAGGATAGGGAAGGGAAACTGAAGTTGATTCAAAAACAAACTGTCGTTAAAATATAAAGTTCTTTTTCTTCAGTGCTTTATCCGGCCCGGATGTTGGCGATCATCAAGGCTATCATTGTTTTGTTGACTGCTCTGCGAAACAGCTCCGCGGAGGTTATCCCAAACCATTGTCGGAGGTTTTTCAACCACGAGATACGACGGCGTCCCGGTCCTCTCCTGCCAAATACTTTGCCCTGCATGACGAGTTGAAGAACTCGATATTTTTCTTCGTTCCGCATCACGTGGCCAAGGAACTCAAGCTTACGTTGTTTTACTAAATTAAGCACTTCTTTTTCTTTTGTCATGCACTGTAGGACCTCAATGTTGGTGACATGGTCCACATAAGATATTTTTAGTATCCTCCTGTAGATCCACATCTCGAAGGCTTCAATCCGCTTTTCAGTGGCTTGCGTCAGTGTCCAGGCTTCAACTCCATACAGTAGCACCAGAAGAACGTAGCACCTCACTATCCGCATCTTTGTTCCGAAACTGAGATCACTGCAGCACAGCAAGGATCTCAGCTTGATAAATGTAGACCGTGCCATTTCAATTCTGGATCTAATCTCTTGAGCGTGGTCCCATTGTGAGTTGAGGGTAGTTCCGAGGTAAGTGAATCTGTCGACTCTCTGGATCTCTTCGCTATCTGCCATTAGTGTTCCGGGATCTAAATTTACACGGCTGACAACCATGAATTTAGTTTTCTTAATATTAAGGTTCACAGTTCACAGTTCTCACACGGTCTAGTAGGGCCTGTAGATCATTTAGGCTGGTTGCTAGTAATACAGTGTCATCGGCGTAGCGGATATTATTGATGTATTCACCGTTCACTCGGATTCCCATCTCTAGGTTTGTGAGGGCTTCAGTAAAATTTCCTCAGAGTATATATTGAAAAGAGTCGGCGAGAGCACACAGCCCTGCCTTACTCCTCGCATGATCTTCACTTGGTCGGTCAACTGGTCTTCGACCTTGACTTGAGCACGCTGGTTCCAGTATAAATTCATGATGATCCGAATGTCCTTCTCATCTAATCCTACTCTTTGTAGGGCGGTGACCATCTTCTGGTGCTGGCAACGGTCAAATGCCTTGGCGTAGTCAATAAAACAAGCATAGACATCACAACTAATATCGCGGCATCTCTGAAGCAGAACTTGTAAGGTGAAAAGTGCCCGTGTACCCATGGAATCGCGGAATCCAAATTGCATTTCACCGACATTTTCCTCGCATTTCTTGTAAATTCTGGCATGTATGATTTTAAGAAAAATATTAAGTGCATGACTCATAAGGCTGATAGTCCGGAAATCTTCGCACGTTTTCGCAGATCGTTTTTGTATTGTTACAAACGTTAACTCCTTCGTGCTTACTTCACTCATCACCTTAATAAGTTCGACGGGTATTTCGTCCGGACCTGTGGCTTTACCATGCTTAGACTGTTTTAAAGCCGCTTTCACCTAGCTTTCTAGTATTGACGGCCCTGTCATGCAGTTTATTGCCTCGGTAGTCCCAGAAGAGTTCTTCGATGTACATTTTCCAGGTCACCAGCTTCTCCTTAACTGTCGTCGCCAGGTTCCCGTCTTTGTTTATGAGGAGGTGTGTGTGTTTCTCCTCTTGTATTGACCAGTGGCTTCTCGAATCTTTCGGTGAATATTTATATGATCGTGTTTCACTTGGAGCTCCTCGATTAATTTACATTTTTCTTGCATCCATGTCTCCTTGACTCTTCGTATTTCTTTTTTAATTGTTTGGTTGATTTCTTGGTATTTCTTCGCGTCCCTGTTCTTCATTAATCTCCTTTGATCCATCATCTGCAGAATGTTATCAGTCATCCATTCTTTATTTTTTACTCTTGTTTTCTTTCCCAGATGTTGTTTTCCCGCATTCAGCACGACGTCTTTGATATAACTCCATTTTTGTTCTACACTATGTTCTTGTTTAGCGGTTTCTAGTTTTTCTCTCATTACATCTCTTACGTTCTGACGAACTACGGGGTCTTTTAGAGTGTCATAATCCGGGTTTTGTTTAGGTTTACTTTTGATGAGTTTCTTTAGTTTGAGTTCTACCTGACCCACTAATGGGTTGTGGTCCGATGAGACGTCTGCTCCTGGGTAGGTCTTCACCGAAGTCAAGCTGTTCTTGAACCTTTTGTTAATGAGAATAAAGTCTATCTGGTTTCTGATGATATTGTTGGCTGTATCTGCAGGTGATTTCCATGTGTAAAGTCGTCTCGGGGTAAGTCTAACCCACGTGTTAGCAATAGTAAAATCTTCTTCCCGGCAAAATTGGATAAATAAAAATATAAAGTAAATAAATAAAATATAATTAGAAAACAATAATTTCACATTATATTTAATCTCCAATATTGTGACAGACGTCAGTTACCATTTACAATCTCTCCAAATATAATAATGACGTCATATATAACCTCGTCACTAATTCTAGCCAATGAAATGCTCGCTGTAATAGCAATGGCATGTCAAAAAAATCTGATTAGTCCCTATATATTTTTTCAAATTTAGAATATGGAAACAAGGGGAAAATTACGTGCATTCCTTATTGTTTGACTTTTCCTATATGTAGTTTTTAAAATTATATTTCATAAAAATATATTTAATACTGTTTTAATTGTATACAAATGCCAACTATGTCGTTGTTCTGTCTCGATGTATTTTGTAACACTTATGAATCAAAAAGTATTAAATTTGATATCATAATTATATTTTAGAATACTCGGGAAAAGCACAAGAAGCATCTGGGTATCCTTCGGCACCTGCAGCTCCACCAACGGAACAACGTAAGTAAATATTAATTTTAGTTGCCTTTTTTCGTTGATAGTTTAGTATTATTCAGTTAATATTAGGAATACATTTAAAATACAGCAAAACAAGCATTTGATAGTTTTGCTAGATGAATATGCAGGGCTAGACTGTGGACAGCGATGAAGGAACTTGGCTTTCCAAAAAAATTAGTCAGTTTGATATGGGTGTGTATGGAACGGTTACGATGTAATATGAGAGTTGGACAACAATACTCGGAGACATTCGAAATAAACATTGGACTAAAACAGGGAGATGCACTTTCACCACAACTCTTCAACTTAGCTCTGGAACAATCTCTATCTATCTCTTCTCCTAGCTGACATCTTCATGGATCATATAGAATCCGTACATATCATGAAAAATCCTGAAATTCTCGATTGGTATCGATATGTTGACGATTGTTTGATCTTCATTTCAGGTAACTCGAACTCAGCTGATTTATTACTTTCTAAAATCAATCAAATTCACCACCCCAATATTAAGTCCACCATGGAACTAGAGTCATCCCAATAAATTAATTTTCTCGACCCCACTATCACCAGATTAAACAACCACGTCGATTTCAGTATCTATAGAAAACCGACACAGACCGATAATCATGTCATACCACTATCATCCAACCACCCCCTGTCACACAAATTTGCTCCCTTTCATAGTTACATACACCGTCTTGAAACCACCCCGTTATCACAATCCAACTACAAGAAAGAATTAAATATCCTTCGTCAAATAGCCTTCAATAACGGTTATGATATAAACATCATAAACAAGCTCATTCACAAGACAGCTTAGGGTCTTAAGACAAGATGCGTTCCCTGGGGATTTGACAACCAAACCAACTTTGCATCTTTACCTTTCCACCAAGATAGGCTACCTGGGGATATTGTAAATATTATAATAACTTAGGACAATCTCTATCTAACTCAAAAGATATTGTCAACTACATGAATCGTAGTGGTGTCTACAAATTACAATGCTCTGATTGTGATGCTACGTATATAGGAAGTACCTGTAGATCACTTGCTTCTCGCTCTCTTGAACACACCAAAAGAGAGAACTTTCTCCCAACATTTGAAACAAAAAAATCATACTCTGAATATCCCAGATGATGTCTCACTGCTTCACAATATCCCACAGAAAGACTTCTTAAAATTGGACCTGTACGAGGGCCTAGAAATAATCAAAGAAAAACAAGCCCTAACTGTGTTAACCGCCATGTTTCTTTCTATCGGGACTTTCAACCACTTCACCGACAATTTTTTTCTTAACACCTATTACAATATTGCATTCCACCCTTTTATTGCTTTCTTTCACATTCTCCATCCACTTATGCACTTATAATAGTAGGGGAGGAAAGTACGCTAAATGTGCAGTCACTCGAGCGTTATGGAGACCTATTGGGTTGTCAAGATTAGGTCCTAAAACCAAAAAAAGTTAAGTTTTCCATTTTAGTGGGGACTTTCCATTTTTTAATTTAATTTTCCATTTCCAACTATCGTTTTTTCCGATTATAGCGCCATCTATCCATAAATCGAAAAAATGTCTCGAATAAAAGTTACTTATTTTTACGTAAGGAATCCAAATCTGCAATAAAAAATGGGGGCTTCTATTTAAGATTTTAAAGTAACCCCCCACCCCACTTCCGTGGGGGTCGTGTTTGGTGCCATTCGATAAATTTTTCAAAAATATTGAATACGTGTATTTTTCAATTTTTCGATCTGATGTTGATTTCGCGAAATATCGCGGGGTTTGTATTTAAAGTTTTAAAGTCTCTGTGGGGGGTCGTGTTTGGTATCATTCGATAGATTTTTGAAAAATGTTGAGTACGTATTTTTTAGTTTTTCGATCTGACGTTTATTTCTCGAAATATTCGCGTTTTTCTTGTGAAACTTTGTGACTCACTTATTTACTTAAATCGTCAGATTTTTTAAATATGCACTACTTTGCATGTACTTAACTGACCTTATCTTAATCTGACAATTTCGAGTTTTTCTAAGGATAGATTTTTTATCAAATGTAATGAATTAATGGCGCGTTTTGAACTGGCTGCTATAATTTGAATTTTTTCTCGATTTTAGGGGCCAAACGAAATACAAAAACAACTTTTTTTTCTTTGATATACTTGATGATTTAGGAGTGCTTCTAGTAGCATTTAACGTGTCTTGGTTTGTTTATTTCTACTGCATCTTGATTGTCAATTTAGTATAGGTATCTGTTGCAATTCAATTTTAATTTGTTTAATTATTACAGTTCCTCCTTCCTACGATAGCATCAACCCACAAAAGTAAGATTTGAGCTGCCGAGACTATTGTGAAGACTCAGGTACACAAAATTGCCTTATATTTTAAGTTATTTTAAATGTTCGATGACTTACTCATAGGATTTAAGATGTAAAATTATTTGTTCAATATTTTTGTAATCGATATTAGTTTGTAGATTGTTTTTATTAAAAAAACTGAATGCTTATTTACAGATAACCGAACAAATTAAATACAAGATAGATTTCTGGTTGTATTTAGCAGCTAAGATGTAAAAAATCGACACCATTGCAACCACTTTGTTAGATTTATCTTACGCGAAGGTGCATTTACGCTTTGATAACCAAAATCAAATTAGTTATTGAATCTGGTCTTTAATCTTTAAAATTTTAATTTACTTCGCGTCTTTTTGCAAAATCTGGGACCTTCTTCATTTTAATGATGTTAAAACCATCTCCCCCTGGAAATACCAGCATATTTTTTAAACTTTTAGACAATACTTGTCTTCATTGTTTTAGATCATTCAGTAAAATACGCATTTAACTCATTCTTCGAGAATATTGTGTGACGTGTAGCTCTTTTAAGACGACAGACTCAGTAAAACACTGGTTACAAACAAAGTAAATATATTTAGGATATTTATATATAGTTCAAAATAAATAAAATATAATTCTATCTTCTGCAAAGGAAAAATAACATTATACTTATTATTGTCATCAAAACATAATAACAATATTAGAATGATACAATACACAACACAATATATACAATAGCGATCACACTACACGGAATCAAACAGCGACACACAGTCGCTCATGCATCGTCTCCAGATCGGAGAAGGCCACTAACGCTCACTGCGGATACAGTTCCGGCGAAACCCCTCTTGAATACAGAGCGCGTCCACCTCGGCAAAGTTCCAATTCAATCCATTGCATCTCTGCCGTTTGAGTTCTTCCTGGTTCAGTACGCCAAGAAGAACTGATTTTATGATTCTCCTCGCTCGTCTTAAATACACTCTCGTCTTAAATATTGTTATTCGTTTTAATTCTTGTACCTTTTTCTTTTATGCATATATTGACGCGTTTATTTCTTGTGCTGTTTGCCTAAATGTCCATTTTTCTGTTGGGTTAAGTTAACGCTATTAATAAATAGCTAGTTATCTTCTTCTTCTTTGAGTACCATACCAAATTTATGGTATGGTACTTAAAGTGTGTAGCTCCCATGACAATTTGCCAATATTGTTCCCGATCTTACGCGGCATGTAACAATTATTCATCTGCTGATAAGCCAGTCCATTGGCAAAGTTTTCGGAGCCATAAATATTTCTTCCTGCCAATTCCTTTTTTTTTCCCTTGGATCTTTCTGTTGAGTATTAACTATTATATTATCCAGTATCTGCTACCTCTCATTATATGCCCCTAGATAGAAGCCAGGATGTTTTAGACTGTTGTAGTCACATTCGAGCATAATATATAAGTTGCATAATGGATCCAGACAGCCTCAGTCCACTAAATGGGGCAAGTTTATTGACGAAAATACGTAATTGTTTGTTTGGAAAAAACATCAAATTTTATAGCGTCTTCTTGAAGTAACTTTCGAATTGTTGTAAGTTTTTGATAACTGTTATCTGTAAAAAGGATTCAATGTTTTGTCCCTTATTTTAAGTAAAAAAGAATTGTTGATGTTGCGAATATTTTTAAGCGAATGTTTATTTATATTAGTTATTGTATTGACAAAAGCATTTAAAAAAAATAATCTTAAATTACCACTTTACGTTTCTTTAAACTTGTGTGTTCGCGCAATTATGGAATACTGTAGTTTCAGCTCAATATTTTTTATATATCTTAAATTATATACATACTGTAGTAAAATATTTACATTGTGTTTTTGTATTATCCTCAAAGTATTACGTTTGTTTAATAATAAAGACTTAATCTAATGTAGTGTTTTATTAAACCTATGTTTAAAATACTATTAGACGAGGGCGCATCTGTAAAAATATTAGTACATTTGGACGTGAGAGGTGACTCAATTTTTTTGCAGAAATTGCTTGAAAATAACTCAAATAATAATATTTGAGTTATCCTCCCTCTCAAAAAGGTCCGGAACATTGTTTAAATAAGCAAATCGTTTTTTAATTATAACTTTAAAAGTATTCATTTCCGAGAAAAGTTGTACTGACATAAAGTTGCGTAATTAAATTTCTTACAATATAGAATTAGTTAAAAATTTTAAAAATAGTCACCCTTGTTGCAAAATAGTAATAATTGCGAAAAACCATACAAAAACAAGTATTCGCATTTTACGTTTTTCAACCATTTATGCTACACTTAGGACCTTCATATTTTACCCAGAAAAACTTTATGATACAGTAAAACAATACTGTAAATTTCATTAAGATCGGTTTAATAGATTTTGCAAAATAAATTTTGCAATCCAGCTTTCGCAAAAAAAATTAATTATTTTAAAATATAGGACTGAAAATAAAGCAGATAGCAAGTTGAATTTTTTTTGCGTATAGAAGTGTACTGTACCTTTCATCTGCAATTTGCAAAATTAAAATCGATTAACTACCACGGCGTCAGGAATTTTTTTTAATAAACATTAATTATTGGTGCTACGCGCAGGACAGCGGATAGTTTGCTCTGTTTGGGCTTTCCAATGACCTCAGATAATGATTGATACATTTTAATTTTTATTACATTTCGATATAAATAAATAAATTTGTTTATTGCAAAATAAAAACACATACTCTATCCTTTAAAATAAGACTCTTTTTTTAGCAAAAACTTTCTTTGTTTATAACGAGCGATCCACAATTATTGGGATCAAAGCTAGCCGTGCAAAAAATTACGTATGTCTTGTTTTAAGCTGAATTTATATCATTGGTTTATCAATTAATTTTGATTAACATTATAAAACATAAAAAATCAGTCAAAACCTTTAACACAGAACTTTAATCAAAAATAAAAAGAATTAACAAAATTATAAATAACAATAATAAATAAAATCAAGCAAGATGCTGTGTATGTTCACCACCAATATCTCTACATAACCTAACTTTTCTTGTTAAGTTGACGTACACTGCAAAGTTGACGTAAATAGGAAAGTATACCTGAATTAAGAATAGACATGCACTGTATAGCTATCTCTGTCGTTCAGAGCCACCTATGGTGACAATAATTTTGGATCACACGTTATATTTTAACTTAGAGAATAAAAGTTTATTATTTTTAAACATATGCAATTGTTTAAACAATATTTCACAAACAATAATAAAATTAGTTTGAATTTTGTGGAATTAAAATATTAAAATACAACAAAATATAGAGTAACAAAATAATATATTAGATAAAGATTGGAAGAAATTTTGGTGGAAATCAACTTGTGTGAATCGAACACCGCTGTCCTGCGCGTAGCACCAAAAATTAATGTTTATTTAAAAAATTTCCTGACGCCGTGGTAATTAATCGATTTTAATTTTGCAAATTGCAAATGAAAGGTACAGTACACTTCTATAAGCAAAAAAAAATGCAACTTGCTGTCTGCTTTATTTTCAGTCCTGCAACATTTTAAAAAAATGAATTTTTTTTGCTAAAGCTGGATTGCAAAATCTATTAAACCGATCTTAATGAAATTTACAGTGTTGTTTTACTATATCATAGTTTTTCTGGGTAAAATATGAAGGTCCTAAGTGTAGCATAAATGGTTGAAAAACGTAAAAGGCAATTACTTGATTTTATTTGGTTTTTTTCGCAATGATTGCTATTTTGCAACAAGGGTGACTATTTTTTAAATTTTTAACCAATTCTATATTGTAGGAAATTTAATTAATCAACTTTTATGTCAGTACAACTTTTCTCAGAAATTAATAGTTTTAAAGTTATAATCAAAAAACCAATAAAAAATTAGAATTTTTCCTTCATATTTTGGCATTTTGATTATTTAAACAATGTTCCGGACCATTTTGAGTGGGAGGATAACTCAAATATTATTATTTGAGTTATTTTCAAGCAATTTCTTCAAAAAAATTTGAGTCACCTCTCAACATCTATCTCAAAACAGATGCGCCCTGGACTATGGTAATATTCTTCAGATGCAAATCCACTAATAGTCGAAGCAATAAAGCACTGAACCTCTGAAAAAAAAGGACAAGACGGATCTTAATAATTCTTTTTGCATTCGATTTGTGAATGCACTAGGAAGCTTCGTGACCCGGAGGCATGATATAATATTGAAAAACTGCATACAAAAAAATTCAGAACTCGTCAATTATCGGCGGAAATGAGTTCAATTTTATTACTCGGGGGTTTTTAGGGTCGCTGAAAACGAATATGACGTCAAAAGTGATCTCCAGGGTACCTCGTCTTATCAAAAATCATTACTCGGATTTTTTGGGGTCTCTGACGACGAATATGACATCGGAAGTGATCTCCGCTGTACCTGGTGCCCAGAGTACCTACTGTTTACCTCGTCTTGTGGAGTTTCGGCAAAAAAATTAGTCAAAAATAGTTACTCGGGGGTTTTTGGGTCGCTCACGACGAATATGACATCGGAAGTGATCTACAGAGTACCAGGTACCCAGGGTACCTACTATTTATCTCGTTTTCGGGAGTTTTCGGCAAATTCATTAAAAAATTAGCCAAAAATCATTACTCGGGGGGTTTTTAGGTCGCTGACGACGAATATGACATTGGAAGTACTCTACGGAGTACTTGGTACCTAGGGTACCTACTGTGTACCACATCTTGTGGAGTTTTTGGCAAATTCATTAAAACATTAGTCAAAATTCACTACTCATGGGTTTTTGGGGTCTCTGACGACGAATATGACATCGGAAGTGATCTCCATAGAGAATACCAAAAGACGCAAATTCACATGAAAAAGAAGTCTAAAACACAAACTTCATCAAGTGAGAGTTCTGGCACTTATACTTCGGAATCAGAAGACAGCGGCTAAGAAGTTGAATTGGCAATAAATCAGTTTCATAAAAAAAGGAAACTTTCCTTATGAATTCTGAAAAAAATGATTTTAATGGTTCATAACAAAGAGAATAACAATCTTCGAGAAGAAAAAAGTAATATTGAAGAAATAAAAACTTGCCAGGGCAAAACTTTGGACACATCGTTTACGGATATGCTCGAGACTCCGGCAAAAATTGAGAAAAAAGTACACAAAATAGAAAGAAGGCAATAAATAGCAGAGCTATAGTGAAAAAAATGTATTTTCTACCACTAGCACAGGTTCACGAATAGATATAAATAATAAAGGCACGAAACAAACTCTACCGGGTTCTTTGGTAAAGAAAAACAAAAAATCAGAAGACGTAGCGAAATGGTTTTGCAAAATTTGCGACAAAGCTGAAATAAAAGACATGCGACTATGCTTTATATGTGTACAGTACGTTCATGAAGAATGTGTAGGGCTGACAAAATTCGATAAGGAATCCTTTACCTGTCCTGATTGTACTGGACCCCACAATAATGTTCCTTAATTTTAAGTTATTTTAGTTAAAAATTCTTTATTTTGACATTTTAGTTTTTACAAAAAGGGTTGTTTAATATCTTTTTTGGTTAAATGTTTTTTATAATGTCAATAAATATAAGATTTTGTAAGTATATGATGTAATTTAATATTTATTTCCACATCTTTTAGTGTTTTAGGTATGCGCATATTAGCTTCACTCGACTGGGCATATTACTTTCAAGGGTTGGCAATATGCCCAGATTGAGGGGTGTAAAAAAAAAGTTCGATATGAAAAAAAATAATTGCAAAACAATAAAAAAAACTAGCGATATTCAAACACCTAAACATTGGTATAGTTAAAAATATATGAAAAATATATTTTTGTAGCAATAAATACAAAATTCCCTTAACATGGGCATATTGTATTCAGTTACCTTAGTAGGTACTATAATACCTTACATTTTAATAATCCAGACTTAAACTTAATAATTTTAATAAAAATCAAAAATGCTTAAAAATCAAAAATAAAAAAGTTATGCGATAATATAACTGTTGCCCTGCCCAAAACGGACGCCTATGACCGGGACTAGAAATTTGCAATCGACGGAATCGATTAATCTCTGGAAGATAAATATGTGTACCAATTTTCGTTTTTCTATATAGAAGCGTTCTGGAGATATTTAAGAAAAACTAATTACCAGAGATAAATAAATAGAAAAAATAGCTTCAGAACAACATTAATTTCCAGACGCCTTCTTCAAATAGCTCTATGCTCCTTTAGGAAGCATTTTCGGACTAGATGAATTTCGTTAAATTGTCTTAAAATTATCTGAGGAATCTCCTGTCTTCGTTTGTCGGTAGAGTTTCTGGACACCCTGTATATGAAGAATTTCACTGCATTAAAATTCCCTATTGATTAATTTTCGGCCGTGCATATTGTTGAACAAGGGATTTAATGTAGGGTTGTATTTAAACCCTCCTTCGTCAATTTGTCTCGTTTCAGGACATCCATGTATTCAACGTGGTAGTCGACTGATTACCTCTCGACAGTTTTGCAACTAGCAACTGGATTATATACTTATTGGCAAACGGAAACGAACAAAAACTATTTGCAGTATGCAAATTGTCGGATAAAAGCCTTTTTGTCACCGATTTGCATTCGACTATTTTATTTGTATGATTAGCATTTAAAATTTTCGAATGCTTTTAATAGTATTAACTAGGTTGATTCATTCACTCATGATGATGGAACATGTCTGTCAAACTAACGAACGACATTAACTTCTAAGTGTGTTGTTGTTGTGAATATTTTGTTTTATTGTCGAAGTAGATTTGAAAGCTGTCCTATAAAAAATTTGGCAATTTTCTACAACACGTACACTACGTACAGGGTGCGGTATTAGTGTGAGGAAGTTAAAGTATTCATTTGTCGTAAGAGCTACGGTAATGCTTTTTAAATGCACTAATTTTTTTGTTTATTTTAATAAGTTACAGGGGTGAAAAAAAAGGAAAAAATTTAGTGGGATTTTTAATTTCAAGTATTTTATTCAAAAGAAACATTTTGTTTATTCTAAGAGATTTTCGGCCCACGGTAATAATGTAATGTTTCACTATCGTTTAAATTTTTTAAAAATATGTATTAGTTTTCTCAGGATTCGAAAAAAATGAATGCATTTAAAAAGCACTGGTCGCAAATTTTGCGCCTACGCTGTTAGTAAGGTGAAAGTTGGGGAATAGATAGGACCGTACTCTAAAAATGTTTTTGAATGCACAGGCCACCTATTTTAACAAGGTGGAACAAACTTATATTAGAACAATTATTTAATTGTAGAGATTTATCAGCAAATGTATTCATATTCAAACGATTTTTAATATTGTTCGTCCGCTATAACTTTTCCCATGCGCCACGATTCATTTTCAAACAAATTAAGTCAAAACATAAAGTGAAACGAACGTCGATGTGTATATACATTTTGTATACTGTATACTATACAGGGTGTTTCATTAATAATTGTCCATATAGTAACTGGAGAAATCTTAGCACAAAATACGAAGATTTAACCTAAAACACTTAAATAAAATGTGGTTCCTTACTGAGTTAGAGGGTGTTTTATCTAAAAATTTAAAAATTATTTTTGCTCAGCATTTTAAAACTATTCGACGTATCGTTTTCATATTTGGCAGGAAGTATAGATACTGTACAATCTACTAAATTGTGATAAACAAACGTTTCTAGCTACTACCAGAGGCGTACGACAGGGGATAGTGAATGGTTGACCCTTCTCAAATTCTACGCCACTGGAGGAATTACTATTTTAGTTCCATTTTTAGATTCTCCAATACTTTGTACGTAACTAATATACTCTTCATTGGTAACGATAAAGTTATTAGTTTTCGAGATATTTGAAGTTAAATATGAAACGGCACAGTTATTTTAATTAATTTATGATATGATTCATATGATTAAAATTTAAAAATTATTTGTACCCAGTACTTTAAAACTACTTGGCGTGTCCTTATCATACTTGACAGAAAGTGTAGGCACTGTACACCCTACTAAATTAAGATAAATAAACGTTTCTAGCTACTACCAGAGGCGTACGACAGGGGATAGTGGCTGGTTGACCCTTCCCAAATTCTACGCAACTGATGAAATTGCTATTTTAGTGTAATTTTTTGATTTTCCAATACTTTTTATGTAAATAATATACTCTTCATTCGTAACGATAAAATGATTAGTTTTCGAGATATTTGAAATCAAAAATGAAACGACACAATACATTAATCAAAATAACCGTGTCGTTTCATTTTTAGCTTTAAAGATCTCGAAAACTAATGACTATCGATACGAATGAAGAGTATATTATTTTCATAGAAAGTATTGGAGAATCCAAAAATTGAACTAAAATAGCAATTCCGCCAGTGGCGTAGAATTTGGAAAGGTTCAACCATTCACTTTCCCCCGTCGTACGCCTCTGGTAATAGCCAGAAACGTTTGTTTAACGTAATTTAGTAGTTTGTACAATACCTATACTTTCTGCCAAGTATGAAAAAGATACGTCGAGTAGTTTTAAAATGCTGAGCAAAATTTTTTTTTTAATTTTTAGATAAAACACCCTGTAACTCAGTAAAAAACCACATTTTATTTAAGTGTTTTAGGTTAAATCTTCGTATTTTGTGCTAAGGTTTCTCCAGTTACTGTATGGACAATTATTAATGAAGCACCCTGTATACTACACACATCGGCGTACGTTTCACTTTATGTTTTGACTTAATTTGTTTGAAAATGAATCGTGGCGCATGGGAAAAGTTATAGCGGACGAACAATATAGTCCACTATTGCCCAAAATTATTAACATATCGAAATATTTATTTTTGGTATACAGGGTTAGTCGAAACTTTTCAATGAAAAGGCGCCATCGAGATTTATTTTGCGCTAAGGCCTTCACCTCATTGCAGGACCCTTGACCTCTTATCTCATCCATGATGGATCTTCTCCAAGTTTGTGCTGGATGACTTCTTTTTCTTTTCCCCTGGGGATTCCACTCTAAATTCATTTTACAGATTCCCAACCGTAAACAAACGCACATGGAAGCTAAACAGGGTCGTACTGAAATTAATATTGGATGAGATATAAAAATACCTAGTAGTTAAGATTGTTGGTATGTAAAATATATGGTGTGTAAAAATATACATTATTCTACCTAATTGGCTATGAATTTAACACTAAACTTTCATCGCTTTTTTAGCGATGAAAAACAATCGCTTTTTAATAGTTTTTCGTTGTTTTATGTAGACATAATATGTCATTCCCATATACCTACCTAAACACATTGAAAAACACACATAATTTCCAACTCTTATTTTAGCACTTGAAAAAATATACGCAGCGAACGTGTTAAGGCGTTTAAATCCATAACAATATGGTGGCTCCATGGTTATACCCCATTCCCACGGCCGGATTTACCACTAGGCCGACAAGGCACTGGCCTAGGGCGCGGAACGGGCGGATTTTGTTCGCAGGGTAGAGCGGGCAATTGAATAAAGAAAAACTTCCTAAACTAACAAATTTTTTTTCTAAAGTAAAAAAGAGAGCAAAAGAGAAGGACGAGGCCGGCCGAGTGTTTTATCAGCTAAACTAGTGGTTGAAAATGTAGATAGAGCAATAGCAGTAAGTGAAGAGGACAAAAACGAGCAAGCTACGAAAACGAAAACACTGTATGTATTTAGATGATGATGCGAAGTGTAACGTAGTTGATGATTATGATGTTGGTGATAATGTCGGTTCTGATAACAACGACTATTCTTTGGCGGCATTTAAATTTGAATGTGACCTTGCAAACGGGAGTATACCTGAAGGGTTCCGTGATTATGTGGCTCAAAACGGTGCATCACAAAACCGGCAACCAACTTACACATCATCAAAGATCAAAGTGGCACTATCCATCAGATAAAAAAGACAGGTATGTAACTGATAAGCTATTTTCTCGTAAACTTAAAAATAATGTAGAAATAATAAATTGAAATTGGATGTCATTTTTTCAGAGAAAAGGGTCTGTGTTTTGTGTACCGTGCATATTGTTCAGTTGCCCTGCTAACGCAAATGCATTTACAACCGGTTTTAATGATTGGAAAAATGCTTCACAAAGAGTGGTAGGTAGACTACGAAAATTCTCCTTATCATAAGTCACACCAGAGAACATTAAAATTGAGAGGTCAAATAAAAGGACATGTTAGTTCAAGTCTTGCTGATCAGTTAAATAAGGAAACTGAATACTGGAGGAATGTTCTTAAGCGTGTTGTTGCCAAAGATCTTATACACATAGATTTGGCCAACTCCGAAAAATAGCGTAAGGGCGAAGTCCCATGTATCCGATATCCGACATACGAAAATCGTCTCTTTTCGTAGTAGCTAGTTTAGCAGCTGTCACATGGTTACGATTATCGGATACGAAAATCCGTATAAACTGTCAACTGCCCATGGTCAAATGTCAATTTTTTGTTTATTGTTTGACATTTGTTATTTGTTTGGTTTGGTTAGTATTGCAATATTGTTCTAATTTGTAATTGTTATTATGCATGATACTGTAAATATTATTTATTATATTATTTATAGTATCATGTTATTATGGATAACGTTGAAGAAACAATGGAGGAGATGCAAGAAACTATGGAAGAGTTGAAATATTTATCAACATCATTTAGCTCCATTTCCTGCAATAAATTATTAAAAGCCCCTGACTTTCTTTGTTTAAATATTTCACGAACCCAATATCTTCTATATTGGGTTTTATTAACTTTACGAACATAACGTCTTCGATTCAAATCCATGTTTCAATAAATTGAATGCACAGAAATAAAATGAGGTTACGTTACAATTACAAAACTTTATCCGATGTCGGATGCGTAGTTAAAACTTTCGGATGAAATTCGGCGCGAAAATATTCTGATTCGATTCTGACCAATGAGAATACATTCGGATCAACGTATCGTCGGAAATCGGATACATGGGACGTCGCCCTAACGCGGAGCAGTTCGGGTCGGTGGTCTATCTATCTCTCTCTACTGGCGCTTAGCTTTCTCTCTCTAGCATGTGATGGCTGCCGCCTCTGTGTAACTGTCGTTCGATTACTCCCACCTCTTGGTAGATACGCTCACACTCGCACGACAGACAAAGATAGCTAGACTACCGTACTTGATATCGACGTTACATCCCGATGCATTGTTTAGCATATCCCTAGCCAGATCTATTCTAGACATATCTCTGGTTGTTGCCGCTGTAAAATTTCTATCCACAAAAGGATTAGCTTTTCGAGGTAGCCATGAACATTTAGGACTGTTTGATCAAGGCAACTTTTTAGGCTTGATACAATTTTTATCCGACTTTGACCACTTTCTTGCAGAGCATTAAATTTGAAAGTTTATGGCGATGGACTCTCTGTGTATTATTTGAAGTTATATGATCACTGTTAACTATTATTATTAAAACCTTAGAAAACATTAATTACGGTAATTTTGCATTTATTATTTTCAATCCTTAGCAAACTTCTGTTTTATATCCATAGAATATTGTTAATAATGCAAAGAACACTAGGGTATGGGTATAGGTTTTTATTAAAATAATCAGCAGCAAAAACCAAAAGTTGGTTGGTTATGAGAAGATTGGGGGGAGGGGATCAAGGCGTGGGGCGCCAGAAATATTAATGCCTAGTCGGGTTCAACATGTAAATCCGGCCCTGTCCATTCCACAAATGTACTACCCTCTTGGATTATCGAAACAACGAATATTTCACTGTGCAAAATATGAAGAACGCAAGTAAATTGCAAATTATATTGTTGTTTATTGGAGTAATTATTAGAGCAAAATACTTTCGTACTTCTTATGTTGCACACTAAAATATTCGTTGTCGCGATAATCCAAAACAGTCGTATGTTCGTGGAATACACCATACCCACTGGCTCTCATTGTCCCCATCTCCCCTACTACAAATAAAAATAAATTTGTGGTGTTATGTAAGTCGCCTAACTTGTGGCAAATAAAAATAAAATGTGCGCTCTTGCACAGAATTAAACAGTAATTAATTGTAAAACTGAAATCTACAATTCAATTTTATCAATATCTATTATTCTTTAAATTATTTCTAGCAGCTTTTAGATTTCTTATTCATGTTAAAAAGAAATATTGAAAATTGAATAAGCATCTATTACAGATTGTCCTGTTATGCTGTTTCTCATATTAAGTTTCAAAAATATAGCAATATCTCCCAGAAAATATTTGTAATATTTATGAACAATTTAATTATTTAAAATTTCAATTAATTTAATATTATCCCCACCTGTACCAATCGCTGTCACTGTCAGCTGTCAGTAGTGTCAAATAGTAACTTTGTTGTGTTTGTTTAAAGACGAAAACTTGATAATTTTTCGATATTTTTAATAAACAATCATTCAATTACACGTGAAATGAGAAAAATAACAGCTTAAGATAAAATTAAATGGTTTTGTACAAGGATATTGTGCATCTGTAGCTTTAGTCATTTTCACCTTGAAGAAAAGGTATTATACTATTAAAATAATCTGCATTTCCTGTGGATATCCTGTTTCTCATCTACCACTTACACCTTTTTGAAAATGAAAACTTGATACCGTGTGAATTTGAACTCACATGAAACAAGAAAACTCAGGTACTATTTTATACATTGTTTTAAATTACTTTCACTCATGTGATGTAATTTTCAGTCTATTAATGCATTATTTAATTTTCACATTACAGTGAAAAATGTCTGAAGAAGGATTGGACTGGTTGGGGCATATATTATCTGAAGTTCAACTGAGCCAGTTTTTGGTTCCTATTAGAGATGATTTGCAGATATCAAGGTTGGAACATTTTGATTTTGTAACTGCTGATGATCTGGAAAATATTGGACTTAGCAAGCCAGGTAATTTGTCCAAAATTATTTGCAAGCTTGACCTTCATCGGACTGGCCGGGGTGTGTTTTGACCCCAAATCATAATTTTCGGCTGTTACTTTATAGGTCTTAATTTTGGATCAGCATTCTTCCATCTATTTATTATTATTATTATTATTATTATAAATCAAATAAGGGCAGAGGAGCGAGCTCCTATTATGCCCAAAAACAAAGAGAAATATCATTTTACAACTAATAATTTTAATAAAATTGTTCTTTATATATTTTATTGATAAAAAATTATGCATACAAGACCATTTAAGATTAAAGGGCCTAGCCGGGTAAGATGGTGAAAAGTGCCCCCAACCCAATCTAAATTCCATATAGGCCACTTTTTAGCACATATAGAGGAACTCACTTTCTGAAATTTTTAGCCCCCTAGGTGGTCACGTGACCCCCCTAGAGCCTAATTAGGCTTTTTATGTTTTTATTTTTTATCTCAGCCGCATTAAGAGCTAGCCAAAAACTTTATTTAAAAAAGTTGTAAGTTTCAAAAAGATCTATATGAAATTTTTTTTTTTATTTTTTTGGCGGGAAATTCGAATTTTTAGAACAATTTTAAACTTTTAAATAAATCTGAAAAAAAAACTAAGACACTCGTTTTTACAAAAATTAATTATAATGTGTATTTTTGCACAATATTTCACCCTGAATTTTTTCAGATTTTTAAAATTGGTGAAACGTACCTTTAAAAATACAAACCCGCATTTTTTCGGTTTTTTTTTTCGTTTTTTTGATACAATTTTATACATATTTTTCAAAAAATTTAACACCGTCACTAGAATAGGTAAAAAACTGAAAAATAATTGGGATTTGTTTCATAAAAATTTTTTGTAACGCCATCCATTTTCAAGATACAGGGCGTTGAAGAAAACAAAATTTTACATATTTTTTACGATTTTGCCGAAACTACTGGCAACATTGTAATAAAACTTGTAATAGTACATTGCAAACTTGCAATAGTATTTGTAATAATACAACTAAGGATTTAATATTCATCATTGGCGCGCATAGGGGTAATGGTCTGAACTTTTCAAAGAAAAAAA
The DNA here is from genome assembly GCF_917563875.1 of Diabrotica virgifera virgifera. Classification (NCBI taxonomy): domain Eukaryota; kingdom Metazoa; phylum Arthropoda; class Insecta; order Coleoptera; family Chrysomelidae; genus Diabrotica; species Diabrotica virgifera. Next base: position 6,999,367 of record NC_065446.1, on the reverse strand, counting down.
GATAGTACGCCACTGACATATTTCAAATTAACAATCATTTTTGAATTCCTCGTTCAATTTGCAATAAAAAATCTATCTTCTCATTTCTTCATATGACGTGCTGTTTTGCTGCAAAAAATAAAATATCTTAACGCTTCCAAAGTATTCTAATTAATTTTGATAATGGATGTATGAGTTTATTATGTATGTAGATGTAGAAACTACTAGAAGTTCGAATACTTTGTAAGGGTTAAGATCTTTTATTTTTTGAATAAAAATGGCGCGTCGTATGAAAAAATAAGAAGATACATTTTTTGTTACAAATTAAACGAGAAATTAAAAAACGATTGTTAATTTGAAATATGTCAGTGGCGTACTATCTTTATTCTTTAAAAAGTTCAGACCATTACCCCTATGCGAGCCAATGATGAATATCAAATCATTAATTGTATGTCAAAATATGCACAATAACCAGCTCTTAAATCTCGCCAAGTTTTATTACAATGTTGCCAGTAGTTTCAGAAAAATCGTAAAAAATGTGTAAAATTTTGTTTTCTTCAACGCCCTGTATTTTGAAAATGGATGGCTTTACAAAAAATTTTTATTAAGCAAACCCCAATTATTTTTCAGTTTTTTACCTATTCTAGTGACAGTGTTACCTTTTTTGAAAAATATGTATAAAATTGTTTCCAAAATACGAAAAAAAAACTGAAAAAATGCGGTTTTTTATTTTTAAAGGTACGTTTCACCAATTTTAAAAGTCTGAAAAAATTCAGGGTGAAAGATTGTGCAAAAATACACATTATAATTAATTTTCGTAAAAACGAGTGTCTTAGTTTTTTTTTCAGAGTAATTTAAAAGTTTAAAATTGCTCTAAAAATTCGAATTTCCCGCCAAAAAATTAAAAAAAAATTTTTTCTTATAGATCTTTTTGGAACTTACAACTTTTTTTAATAAAGTTTTTGGCTAGCTCTTGATGCGCCTGAGATAAAAAATAAAAACCTAAAAAGCCTAATTAGGCTCTAGGGGGGTCACGTGACCACCTAGGGGGCTAAAAATTTTAGAAAGTGAGTTCCTCTATATGTGCTAAAAATTGGCCTATATGGAATTTAAATCGAGCTGGGGGCACTTTTCACCATCTTACCCGGCTAGGCCCTTTAAACTTCAGTTTTATAACCTGGGGTCTCCTAATACCCCGGCCAACCTTTTATGTCAATAATTTTTTGTAATAATGGGGGAATTCCCCATTAATGTCGCAGGTATTAATTACTATAAATTGTGGCTATTAAAATATCCTGATTGGACAAAGCACAATATGAGTAAGTGTAAAATATATATTTAGGCACTAGGCAAGGAACTTATTAAAGGAATCTGTTTTAAGAGGCTACAGTAGAGATCAACAGGTAGCAACAAACGCGTTCCAAGATTGCAGCTCTAATTTTAAATATTCTGTCGAGATATTTGGCACACATATTCGTAATATAATAAAGAATGGCGGTACAGAGCCCAATTTCAGAAATATGTTAGTACGTGGAAATTACTCTATAACTAAATAAAATATTGAAAAAAGGAGCCTGTACCGCCATTAAGAAGAAAAAAAAACTTTCTTCAAATAAACTTTTTTATCCCATGCCTAGATTTTGTGTAATCTTGGAACTACCTACTAAATTTTTTTATTTCTAACAAGAAATCGAACATATTATAACTAAATAACTAATTAGGCAACATAGAGAAATTATCACTGTCATTTTGACAAACCTGCGTTAGATTTTCTCTAATCTGTTCTGTCATCTTTATCGATATCTGTTCAGTGCAGTAGTGTGTTAATTTAAGAATTCGTTTGTGTTGTTTCATAGGAAAGTAGTGTTTATTGATAGTTCATTTATTATAATATTTGTTGTTGTTGTATAAGTTGTTGGCCTCTTTGAAAGAATAGATTGTTGTTAATTGTGAGTTTTAGTTATATGTAGGTAGGTAAGTATATTTTATGTAAAAATATTTCGAATTCTAATGCAAGTATATAAAGTTTTAGGAGGATTTTTTATTCTAAAAATATTATCAACATGGAAAAAGTAAATCAAACGAAAAATAAAGTGAAGCCTTCCAAGAAAAAGTCCATTAAAAACCGTGCCAAAATTATGCGAAAATTGAAATTTGTTTTGCTTCACAACAAAAAATTATTATTTATTATTGTTTTATTATTAGATATTTCATGCAAATACCTTTCTAAATACCTATCTTAACATAAAATTTTCACCCATTTTGGTTTATTTTTATAAATATCTATTTATTAATAATAAAATTGTTTTCTATTATTTCACAAGGGGGCAGTGCCACTTGTCTGGTAGAGTCAAAGGCGGAAAAAGAAGGAAAATGTGCATAAAGTGTAATCATTTTGTATGCCTAGAACACGTGAATTCAGAAACAGTTTGTGTACATTGTACAAATAGTATGTAGTCATTTACTCTGTTAGTATCAATCAGTAGAATGTATTTTGTAGTAATTAATGTGAATGCTTTAGTCTAATAAATGTTCAATACTATAAAAATAATGTGTTATTGTTATAATTTATTTTTCTTATAGGCATAGTTCAGTCATTATAAGAATGGGGCACATTCAGATCCTGGCCCATCTTTTGCATATTGTGCAATATTTTGAGGCCCGTTTAATGAAGGTTAAAAATAAAATTTCTCATATTTCAGGTGCTAGAAGACTGTTGGAGGCAGTGAAGAAGAAAAGGGCTCACCAGAAAAAGAGGAACCTAATAAATAAATTTATACCTGTTTCAAACAAAAACCATACAAACAAAAAGCATGATGAAGTTGTGGTCACTGATTTTACCTCATGTTTAATTCAAGAAAGTAACATTACTTTGTCTGTTAAATTAGGAGATGGAAGTTTTGGAGTTGTTAGAAGAGGTAAGTGATTTTCAATAATAAAAACTACGAAAATAGGAAGTATCAAGCAAGTTGTGGACACTCAGTGTCAACCTTGAGTGACAAAATGTAAAAAAATATTGATATAATTTTTCACTCATAGGAAGCAATACTGGAAATAGTACTCATAAGAAGTAATACCTGAAATAGTGCTCCATAAAAAGCAATACTTTGTTTCTGACACAATACTTTGAGTAAACTGAGGTTATAAAAACATTTATCTAAGTACTCAATAGAAAGACAACTCGTTTCAGTCATAATCAAACAAATATTAACCTGCATTGTTACACAGGTTGTGCATATATCTGCATATGACATTTGAAGCTGTCGTGTGCACCTGACAGTAGTAATTTCTAGTGTGACCTTTCTCTTCTATTTCCTTTTTATAAGATTTTTGTCCATCGAGTGATGTTCGTTATAAGTGATGTTATAAGCATGTTCGTAAGAACAACCCTGAAACTGCGCTCGTTTTTTATCTGATAAGTATGAAACTCTGTCTTCTTTTCCACTAGGACTTTTGTTATTTTAGTAATCGGCAGTTTTTGGCTGAAGTTCAACTTGATCGGAGCTAAGAACTTTTAATTCATAATTGTTTTTAGCAATTTGGTTTAGTAATTCGATAAGTGGGGGATGTCTAACCCTCTTAATAAATATTGGAGGTGGTTTGGTTATTTTCTCTTTTTCACTTGTGCTTTCATTGTCATTAATTTCATCATCTTTTGACTCACTATTTAGTGCCTCGAATCTGTTAGAAGTGAGAGTTGGCGAGTTCAGCCAGTAATCGTTTATTTGTGTTTGCATTACAATTCTTTTGTCTGGACTAGTTCGATGCCTTTTGTTGGTGTTTTCAACTTTTTTCCACATTTTGGTTTGGTTTAAAGGGGTGGAAGGTAGGGTAATATATTGGGGTTGCTGTAAGGGTTGAGAGTAAGACGTGTTAATGGTTCAGAAATTTGCATATTACCTTGTAATTGTTGGATCAGTGCACATTTGGTATTGTGGAGTGTACGCCACTGGCTGCTGGCTGGTACTTGGATTTGTTTGGTTGTAATTCATCAATTGGTTGGATTGTAGAATATTATGCTAGTTTATCGCCGTAGGAGCGAAATCCATTTTCGTCTTTTGGGTCCCATTAACAATCATTTAATAATTTGTTTCGCGACAAAAACTGGATTTATATTTTTCTTTATTAACATTTAACTAAAGATAAGCAGACCAGTAATATCGACTGTCTCGTTTGAAATTCAAACAACCGGAGAACATTAAAGAAGACAAAAGGCAAATTATATCCAACAACCAATAGAGAGTGATATTTAATAGATAAAACGTTTATCTGAAGGTGTTACTTCCTAAACAATTCTCTTGTTTTCTTTATAAAGAAATAATCTAAGTTAATAAGAAAGCATATTTTTATATCAGAACTGGCTAATTTAAAGTGACACTTTTGTTTAAAAAACACTGATAAACTCTATAATTAATAGTAATTAAATTGACATGCTATTAAATAATGCATATATAAACATTAAAAATGTTTCCACTGATTATCAGAAATGAATACTGATGTATGTATATATGGAATATGTTATAACAAAATGTACATAAACCTCAAAGATTTATTGTTTAATAAGTCGTAACTCTAAGCGGATTGTGATGTATGCAGATGATGTAAACTTGATAGGACGAATCGCAAGAAACATCATAGAACGTTATGTGGAGCTTGAAGAAAATATGAAATAAATAGAGCTAGCCGTCAATGTAGATAAAACTAGAGCCCTAATACAAGCAAGGTGTTACGTTTTTATTTTTATGCGTGTAGGTTCCAGGCCATTCTCGTCTAAATAGCTTGTTTAGGCAGGTGCTGTATCGACATGTGCATTCGAATCCATATTCCCCATGAAAACCGTCTATTCTCACATAGTCCAGAAAGCCACTGCGCATCCGCTAGGAAAAATATTCTAATTCGGATTTATTGCACAATCTTACTCAAAAAGGACTCCTTTTAACAAATTTGCATGTTGCCAGTGCCAAAAGGTGGTCAAAAATTTTTTAAACTTTTTTTTTTTTGTTTTTTTCCTAAAATTATTTTTTTTTGCATGGAACAAAGTTTTTTTAGATTATTTGGATCATTCCAAACAGAAAAGGTCTTTAGTGACTTTTCTCTAAAAATGATAGTTTTTGACATATAAGCGATTAAAAATTGAAAAATTGCGAAATCGGCCATTTTTAACCCTCAAAAACTATGTGAAAAAGTTAAAATTTGAATGTTGCCAAAGTAAGTAGATATTCTTTAAACATCGATTCATGAAATCCCGAAGAGTTTTTTGCAATACAATATTCAAAACTCCTTTGTTTTTTAATTGATAATCAAGCGTGCACGACACTATTTTCCACCGACAGTATGGTGCAAATAAAAGGAATAAATTCGTTATTTCGTAAACCGGCGACTTTAAGGAAAAATCCCAAAACAGGTCGATTTGTATTTTTAAGTTACGATATTATGGCATATATGATATACTAGTGACGTCATCCATCTGGCCGTGATGACGTAATCGATAATTTTTTTAAATAAGAATAGGGGTCGTGTGCTAGCTCATTTGAAAGGTTCTTCAATTCTCTATTTAGTAATATAAACATTTATATAATTATTTATACAGGGTGTCCTTCTAATTCTTTTTTGTCAAATAATTTAATTTAATAAAAATTTTTTGGACACCCTGTATAAATAATTATGTAAATGTTTACATTACTGAATAGAGAATTGAAGAACCTTTCAAATGAGCTACCACACGACCCCTATTCTGATTTAAAAAAATAATCGATTACGTCATCACGCCCAGACGGATGACGTCACTAGTATACCATACATGCCACAATATCATAACTTAAAAATAAAAATTGACCTGTTTCGGGTTTTTTTCTTAAATTAGCCGGTTTACGAAATAACGAATTTATTCCTTTCATTTGCACCATAATGTATACACATGCAACGGTGGAAAATAGTGTCGCGCACGCGTGATTAGAAATTAAAAACAAAGGAGTTTTGAATATTATATTGCAAAAAACTCTTCGGGATTTCATCAATCGATGTTTAAAGAGTATCTACCTACCTTGGCAACATTCAAATTTTTAGTTTTTCACATAGTTTTTGAGCGTTAAAAATGGCCGATATCGCAATTTTTCAATTTTTAATCGCTTATATGTCAAAAACTATCATTTTTAGAGAAAAATCACCAAAGACCTTTTCTGTTTGGAATGATCCAAAAAACCTAAAAAAAACTTTGTTCCATGCAAAAAAAATAATTTTAGGAAAAAAACAAAAAAAAAACGTTTAAAAAATTTTTGACCACCTTTTGGTCCTGGCAACATGCAAATTTGTTAAAAGGAGTCCTTTTTGAGTAAGATTGTGCAAAAAATCCGAATTAGAATATTTTTCCTAGCGGATGCGCAGTGGCTTTCTGGACTAACACTCAATGTGGGAATTGGAATCTAGAACTGAAAAATCATTAATATTTAATCCTCTATTTCCCTTATTTCGTTTAAAAATGTGAGCTGCTAAGCCATTTCAGCAACTGTGCCAAATTCTAACGACCGTTGTTGAAAATAAGTCACGGTTTCCCATGATTTTAATTGGGTAGCGTACTTGTTATGTTCTTCTTGTGGGCTTATTGTTAGAATTATAGAATTGACGACAGTTTCTTATTTAGTATTTATTGAATACAAACTCATTTATTACATTCGGATTATATCTGAAGAGCCCCCTCGACCTCTCTCTCAACTGTCCATCTCCGTTGCCATCTTCACTTCACCCTTCACACCATGTCACTAATGTTAAGGCAGGTTTACAAATATAAAGATCAGTTTACAACTTAACACTACATAACATGCCCCTTTTTTTTAATAAAAAAACTAAACTATCCATACAAATTAAATATACTTGCAATATTACATTGCCACATTACTATTCTGAAAATGAAAACCTTTTTGGTCTATTTACTATTCGACCACTCCTGGTACAAAATTGATTATTTACATTTTGTCTGTGTGTCCTATCTACGTTAACATTTGAATTGTTATAACTTTGAGTTGAAATCGGTGTATTGTTGTTCATATTTGGAATCTCATGCAAAGTGGAACTAGCTGCTGTACTATTTTCATGCTTAACTAACACTTCACTATCATGTCTACTAATTGTACTGGCAGGCTTTAATATGTGTTGTCTGTTCCTACGATAATGTACACCTTCAGGTGTTCTGACGACATATGATCTTGGAAAAGGACCTATTTCTATCACAGTAGCAGGTAACCACGGTGATGATGGAACCTTTTTATAAAATACATTTTCCCCAACAAACAGATTTGGTAGATTTCTTGCTGACCGATCGTGATATTCTTTTACTTTCCTTTCTTTTTCCTTCATGAATTTGCTATATTCATCTCTATCTATTGTTTTTGGTATGAGTATATTTTCACTAACTGGTAATTTCATTCTTAAATTACGTGACATTAATAACTGAGCTGGAGAATAACCACATTCTAATGTCGTATTTCTGTATTGCAATATTCCCTGATAAGGATCAGAGCCTGACTCTATACACTTGTTAAAAATATTCTTTACAGTCTGAACTGTTCTTTCTACCAAACCATTACTTTTTGGATAATAAGGACTAGAACTTTGATAAGAAATATCCCAATCTGCTAAAAATGACTGAAATTCTTTTGATGAGAATGGAGGACCATTATCAGACATTAAGATCAATGGTATTCCATGTCTCGCAAATATAGACTTCATTGTACTAATTACCTCTTTTGCTGAAGTATTATTTAAAGGTGCTATTTCAAAGTATTTGGAATAGTAATCTACTAATAATATATATGTGACTTTACTATAATAAAAAAAATCGACACCAATTTTCTGCCAAGGCAAAGTTGGTATTTCATGTAGTAATAGTTGTTCTGGACTATTTGATTTATGATATTTAATACATGCTGGACACTGTTCAACTTTATTCTTTATATCCATTGTCATGCCTGGCCAAAAAACCACTGTACGTGCTTGTCGAACACATTTTTCATATCCTAAATGACCTTCATGAATTATTTCTAATATGACTTGACGCAATGACTCAGGAATTACTATTTGGTTTCCTTTGAAGACTAGACCATCTACAACATGTATTTCATGACTAAAATTGTAATATGGTTTAATTTCTGTTTCCAGTTTATTTTTAGAACTTGGCCAACCTTCATTATAATATGTTATTAATGATTGTAAAACTCCATCAGTTTTGGTTGCTGCCTGTATTTCCATTAATTTCTTTGAAGACACAGCTAAATTGTTAACTAATAGACTTCCATGTATACGTAACTCTTCATCTCCACTATCAGTATTATCTGGACCTTCTACTGGTGCCCTACTTAATGTATCTGCGATGAAAAGAAATTTTCCTGGAGTATAACTAACTTCCAAATCATAAAGCTGTAAGTTTAGCATCATCCTTTGCAAACGTGCTGGAACCTCAGATAATGGTTTCTTAAAAAGACTGACTAATGGTTTGTGATCTGTTTCAACTTGTACTTTTCTACCATATATATATTGTTTAAATCTAGTACATCCGAACTGGATTGCATACAACTCTTTCTCTATTTGTGCGTAATTTGACTGAGACTGTGACAAAGATTTAGATGCATATGCTATAGGTTTTTTGTTTTGTAAAATTACTGCACCAACTGCAAACTTTGAACTATCAACTGATAATGTTAAAGGTAGATTGTTATCAAAATATGCTAGTACAGGCGTTTGACTAATAGTTTCTTTAAGCGACTCAAATTCTCTTCCATGCTCTTCTGTCCAATGAAAACTAATATTTTTTTTCAATAACAACCTTAAATTCTTTGTACGCTCTGCTAAATTATCTATGTACTCACCTAAATAATTAATCATTCCCAAAAATCTTCTAATATCAGCTACACAGTTAGGAATAGCCATTTGACAAATTGCACTCACCTTACTAGAATCTGGATATATGCCTTCTGCATTAAAAATGTGACCCAAATATTTAATATCTGACAATAGAAATTTACATTTATCCATATTGAATCTTAAATTGAATTGTTTTGCCCTCTCTAGTACTAGTTCTAGTATTTTATTGTGACCTTCCAAAGTTTCACTATAAATTAGAATATCATCTATATACAAACAGACTCCTTGTATGTCTCCGACTATTTCATTCATTACTTTATGAAAAATCTCAGGAGCGCAGCTTATACCGTAAGGTAATCTTGTAAATCTAAACCTTCCAAAGGGTGTATTAAATGTGCATAGCTTAGAACTCTCTAAATCTAATTGTATCATCCAAAACCCTGATTGTGCATCTAACGTTGAAAAATATTTTGCTTTTGCTAATTTTGACCTAATCTCATTAAATGTTGGTATGGGATAATGACATCTTTTTAAAGCCTTGTTTAAATTACGAGGATCCAGACAAACTCTCAAACTTTTATTATTTTTTTCGACTAAGACTATTGAATTTACCCATTCACTCGCTTCATTGACTTTTTCTATAACCCTCGTAGACAACATTCTGTTTAATTCTTCTTTTAATTTATCATGTAAAGAAAAAGGTATTCTTCTTGGCGGTTCTATTATAGGTTTAATATTTTTATCAACTTCTAAGTGACATATATTAGGTAGACAACCTAGACCAGTAAAAACTTCTTTATTTTTCTCTATGATAGACTCATGACTTACTAGACTAACTCTTTTAATTAATTTTAACTTTTGACAAGTATCTAGACCCAAAATTGTTTGACACTCCAAATTCACAACAATGAACTCAATACTTTCTAACCTATTCTCAATTTCACATAACAAATTTACTTTTCCTGCTACAGGTATCACATCGTTTGAAAAAGACTTTAAATTTATACATGTAGGTACTAGTTCTAACTTTTCTACATTAACCTCATTAAAAATTTTTATTGACATAACATTAGCTTGTGCACCTGTATCTAAATAACATAATACATTTATTTTATTGATTCTGACTACAATTGACCAATTCTGATTAATACTGTTCTGACTAATTGTTTTAATAACAAAAGATGAATCATTTCCATTATTAGATGGTTGTTCTGTATTTTCTCTTAAATTTATATTATTTACTCTTTTAGTTAAACAACATCTTGCATAATGACCTTGTTTATTACAAAAATAACAAATAGCTACTAGTGCTGGACATTTATTTCTATGGTTTTCACCACATCTTTGACAAACCTTTCTTACCACTTGGTTATTTTCATTATTCCTATCCTGATTTGCATATAAATTATTTCTTGATCTAAAATTAAAGTTCTGACTCGTTACCTGACTTTGATTGTTTGTAGCATCTACGTTATACTGTTGATTATCATTTCTCCAACTTGGACCTGGGACTTCATTCCTATACCTCGAACGATTTGAATTGTGACTCTTGTAACCGTTATTTTGGTAATCATTTGGACCTGGATCATCTTTATTCTTCTCGACTTTGTATACCACTGCTTCTGAATTTTTATTTAACTGCTGTACTTGCATTTGAGTTGTTATTATATTTTGAGCAATTTGTAATACCTTTTCTGTCTTCAGATCTGCTTCTTGCAATAGTTTTTGCTTAATTGAGTGGTGTTTAGGATTTAAACCAATAATGAACATGTCACATACCAAACTTTCTTTCAAATCTCCTAATTCACATGTTAAACTCAAATTTTTTAAACTTGTCATGAAATCTTCAATGGTTTCACCATCTTTCTGTACTCTAGTAAGAAAATAATGTCTTTCTACTGTTAAATTCTTCTTCGGGTTACAATATTTTTCAAATTTTTCTACTACTTCTTTAAATGTTACTGTATCCATGTTAACCTCAAATGACTTATAAATATTTCTTGCCTCTATACCAATGTAATGTAATAATAGAGCTACCTTTCTCGCATCATTTTCTTCCTCTAAACCTGTAGCCCTCAAAAATATTTTAAAATTCATGCACCATTGTTCCCAGTTGAAAGCTAAATTTCCATCCATCGACAAAGGTTGAATTTCATTGCCTACTATGTTACTTTTTATTTTTACAAGGACAGGTTGGTTCTGCTCTGCTGCATCTTGTTCTGCCATGGTTAATCTTTTTCTCTTTGACTGCTTTTTATTAAATTTCTTAACACTGGCCACGTGTTGTTAGGTTATGTTACGACTTTTTCTTTTGACTATTGTAACGACTCTTCGATATTTTACTTAACTTTTTACTTCTGACACCATGTTATGTTCTTCTTGTGGGCTTATTGTTAGAATTATAGAATTGACGACAGTTTCTTATTTAGTATTTATTGAATACAAACTCATTTATTACATTCGGATTATATCTGAAGAGCCCCCTCGACCTCTCTCTCAACTGTCCATCTCCGTTGCCATCTTCACTTCACCCTTCACACCATGTCACTAATGTTAAGGCAGGTTTACAAATATAAAGATCAGTTTACAACTTAACACTACATAACAGTACTGACGCTAACGAATCCTATAAGTTGAAGAATCCCTAAGATTTTGTAGCACTCGTGAGTTAAACTCTGTTGCAGTAAGTTGAGTCGTTCCAGTCATGTGGTGAACGTTAGTTATTTTATAATGGACCAGCCTGGATTCTACAGGGTGTTGTGAAAATTGAGAAAAAACCCAGTTTGATTGGTACACCCGGTATACAATGAAAATTTACCTGTCTAGCAACAATATTATTACAGCAATTTTTCTAAAGAATAAGGCTATAACATATTAAAAAAAAGAATGTGTGTGTGTACTTTGTACGCACGTAAGAAGTTATACTTCTATTATATGATTTCAACGAAATAAATATACTTTCAACAGGTTATTTGTATTTTATTTAAAGATTAAACTAATTTTTACTTACTACTTTCCAAAATGTTTTATTAAAACAATACCAAAAATAAAAAAAATATAGAAAACACACGGATTCGAACCGGGGACCTCTCGATCTCCGGTCACACGCTCTACCACTGAGATATATTACTTTTGCTTTACTGCTACAAACAACTTGCTATTTGCTACTGTCAAATTTAATAGACCAAGTGAAGTATACAAAGATAGTTTAAATATACTTACTATTATTATAAAATATCTTATTCTCGAGGAAAAGACAAATCCAAAGACACAAAAATTATAATAAATATATTTACTAAAAACACTAATAATATATTCTTTTCACGCACACCTTATTTGCGCTACATAACTTAAAAGATGTAGCGACTAATACCATACTGTCGGTGTGCGCATGCGCCAGGGAATGTAAAAATTCACCCTCGTGCCTAAAGAAGTATAATTTCAAAAATTACTTAAATCGGATAACAGGTTTAGGAGATACGAGACATCAAAAATGACTAATTTTTTGGGGTGCCCGTTTTCGTGCCGGTCAGTGTATATTTTAATTAATGTAGAATGTGAATTAGCTGGAGAACATTAAAAAAAGGAAAAGGCAAATTATATTCAAAGACAAATAGAGTAATATTTAATTGATTAACCTTTATCTGTAAGAATATGTTTTATATAATGTTTTACTTCCTAAAGAATTCTCTTGTTTTTTTTTTAATAAAGATAAAAAAGTAAACATATTTTTACTCCTTAATTTAAAGTGACACTTTTGTTTAAAAGAAACTGATAACCTTTATAATTAATAATAATTAAATTAGCGTGCTATTAAATAATTCATTATGTACACATTTAAAATGTGTTCCTGTGATTATCAGAAATGAATACTAATAGGAATATTCACAAATAAGCAGACATTGCTGTGTTGTAATTTATATTAACTAATAAAACATGTAACATTCATTTGGAGAATACTAATAAAAAAACCGTGAAGGTTAAATAAATATTTTTTGTAAACTGTTAATATATTATTTTTGTCTACATACTAACTTCATTCATTTTGGATTTTATTGGTTTAACCAAGTATTTAATTATTGGAAGTACCAAACAATATTACTAAGGAATGTGAATATCAATTTTAATGTCGAATCTAGGATCTGTTATAATAAACAAGGCAATGTTTATGACGCAAATTCAGTATTTCCAAGTATTTATGTAATGAATTTTAAAAATATCTATTAACTGCAAAAATATTTATATAAAATATTTTTTTTTCGGGTTTTGTAATACTACTGATCATAATGTTGTTCTGAAGCTATTTCCTTGTGTCATTTTTATAATTAACTATTTAGATGGGAAATAAGCCACAAGTAAATTGAAAAAAATAATATTATTAACGTTTCGACGCCGAAATCGGGTGTCGTTGTCAAAATACAAAATACTACTAAATTAAACAAAAATGTTGTTGCTTAGTAAAATATTCTTCAAATAATTTATTTAATCTGACTCATTTATATCGGCAATTCAGACATATATTATTATACATTTTAAAGTCGAAAACTTTAAAATGATATTGCCAATATTTATGAGTTGCGTTCCTGGGACGACTTTACTGAAAGATAGTTCATTCGATTATATGAAATCAACCCCAACCCAAGAATATCCGCCACAAACATATCATAGCATGTGATCTGTCTTTAAAAAGACAACCAAATGCAACGGTGACAGTAAAATTCTCGCGTTATTAATTATAAACGATGACAATCTCGATGTCGGGATAGTATCACGAGGTTTTTTCCTGGTTTTCCCTCGTGATTTACTATGGAATCTCTAACGCGAGAATTTTACTGTCACCGTTGCATTTGGTTGTCTTTTTAAAGACAGATCACATGCTATGATATTTTTGTGACGGATATTCTTGGGTTGGGGTTGATTTCATGTAATCGAATGAACTATCTTTCAGTAAAGTCGTCCCAGGAACGCAACTCATAAATATTGGCAATATCATTTTAAAGTCTTCGACTTTAAAATGTATAATATATCTATATGTCTGAATTGCCGATATAAATGAGTCAGATTAAACAAATTATTAGAAGAATTTTTTACTAAGCAACAACATTTTTGTTTAATTTAGTAGTATTTTGTATTTTGACAACGACACCCGATTTGGTCGTCGAAACGTTAATAAAATTATTTTTGTCAATTTAATTGTGGCTTATTTCCCATCTAAATAGTTAACTACTGATCTTATAATCTTATAGTAGGTTTACTTTGTTGTCAGATTGTCCGTTTTTTCTGGACATATGATGGCTGACTGACCTAATTGAAGTTGGCAATGGGGGATTCCCTGGGTCCTGTATTGTTTAAATCGAACCGACAACAACAGGTGTATGTTTTCAAAAAACTGATAGTGTGTAAAAGCTTTATTAAAAATTAGCTAAGTACTTTCAGCATATTAAAATGCCATTATCAGAGCTTTCGTCTCGTAGGTATAAATACCTCCAAAAGAAGAGTAATTGTTGACCAACACATTACAATATTTAAAATTGGCCCAGGGCTAAGTCTCTGGTCATGGGTAAAAAACCCTTAAAATATATAAATTATCACAGAGTACTACACAATGGTTATCATTTTAAAATGGCAATTTAAAATGGTAGCCTACTTGATACGATCCATGCAATTTAACCGGTTTGGAATGCTTAGTTTAGAAATAATAGCTGATTAAATCTAAAATGACATTTTTATAATTTATAAATAGTGCCTTTTTTTAAATAAATCTAAAAGTATTCATAATATGAAAAATGTTTCAAATCTTAATTTTAGGATTTTTTTTTACTGAAAACTATGATTTTTTTGTTTTTTGTATCATAAATACTTTTAGGTTAATTTAAGAAAAATGCACTTGTTTTTTTAATTATAAAAATGTCATTTTAGATTTAATCAACTATTTTTTCTAAACTAATCATTCCAAACCGGCCAAATCACATGGATCGTATCAATTATATCTAAATAAGGTTAATTTTAAGTGAAAAGCTTTTCATTTCTATTAGGATTGTATTGACGAGGGTTTAATTGTTGCATTTCAAAAAGAAAAAAGCAGAGAGCGACTTTATTTTCGTCATAAGTCAGTCAGTTCTTATGAAAAAAAAAACTTTTGTCAGAGCTCATTTGAAAGGTTGTTTAATGAGCTTTAAAATATGTCTCTTAAGTTTTCCCAAAAAATTACACCAAATTCGAGTTATTTGAGATTGAAGGTTCTTCATTTCGAAGTTCTTCGAAAATAACCATCCTTAAAAGAGCAATAACTCAGTCGTTATTTACATAGGTGTTTCCGACACAATTCTCTTTGTTTTTTTATTATCCACAATTTTGTTCTTAACGATTTTTTCTATAAAACTAATTTTTTTTTAAATGTATAAACATTCTCAATTTCTTTGCAACACGAAAATGCAGCAGCTGCATAATACTATGGTCAAATCTGAGAGTGCAGGAAGAGTCTATACCGGTTTCGGGGGTTGTTTCCCCCTCATCAGTAGTCCCATATCCTTCTCTCTCAGATTCTTCCACATATTCCACATACCACACTCTCTTCATGCAACTATAACTTCTGATTTGCTTACGATAAAAGCCTGGTCTGACTCTAATTTACTCTCTTTTAACGTGAATAAGACAGTACCATTATCCTATAAAAGTGCTCTTCAACCCCTGCTTGTTAATAACAGCCAGATCTCTACCGTTGATTCTGTAAAATTTCTTGGTATTTTTTTAGACAGCAACCTCAAATGGTCCCTTCATATCGATTTGTTAAGTAAGAAACTCGCCTCAGCCTGCTATGCTATAAGATCTGTTTCGAAAGAACTCAATTTAGCATCTTCTAAACTAACATATTTTTCTTTGTTCGAGTCTCATCTTCGATATGGTCTTCCTTTTTGGGGTTCTAGTACAGCTGCCCAATTAGATGTTATTTTTAAATTACAAAAAAGAGCAATAAGGTATCTGTTTGGCCTCAGAAGAACAACACATTGCAGAAGTTACTTCAAAGATCACGGCATTTTAACCCTTACATCTTTATATATTTTAGAAACTGTTTGCTTAATTCGTAAACACATGCATGTCTTTCCAGCAAGGCCTCGTCATGACTACTCCACCAGAAATTCAAATTTTGATGTCTATTTACCGATCCCGTTAGTTAGTAAAGTTAGTAAAGAGTAGTGATGTTGAAAAAGTAACTATTCGTTACAAAGTACTCGTTACTTACGAATACCGAAAGTAACGATTATTATACAGAGAGGCAAATCGTTACTTTGATTACTCTGATTACCTACTTCGTTACTTCGTACCAATCTTATCAGAGCTAGTAACGACCATTGTATCTACTTTGATTACTCTGATTACTTCGTTACTTCATACCAATCGTATTAGAGCGAGTAACGACTATTGTATCTACTTTGATTACTTTGATTACTCTGATTACTTCGTACGAATCGTATCAGAGCGACTAATGACTATTATATCTACTTTGATTACCCTGATTACTTCGTACCAATCGTAACAGAGCGAGTAACGACTATTGTATCTACTTTGATTACTTTGATTACTCTGAATAGGTACTACGTACTTCGTGAAGGTCGTTATTATATCGGAATACCTATACAAAATACCTACCTGCTGAGAAATACGATTCTCGATATGATTACCGGTACTCAAATACAAAAGTAACAAAAGTAATCATAGTAATCAAAGTAACGAATACTATAAATGATTACTTTATACAAAAGTAACGATTTGTAACGAATACTCGAAAGTAACTATAATCAACATCACTAGTAAAGAGTTAGTAAAGAAATCTATATTATATTCCGCAAAAAAACTATACAACCATCTTCCTTTACAACTCAAATCTGCAACATCTTTCCCCAAGTTCCGTAAAATGACAAAAGTTCATCTATCTAAAAGACCATGTTATTCAGTAGAAGAGTTTCTTAATGACTAACTAAGAAATTACAGTAATGTACAAGTAACCAAACTTATCTATATTTGGGTGTCACATGCAGCAGCTTAAACTTATTAGTTCCTATGTCTATAACTAGTTTACTTTGTTGTACTTATATTCACTTTGCAATTTCTATAAATTGTTGCAATATATCGATTTTGTTTTTTTTCTTTACTTTATTAACTTATATTTTGTATTTATGTATATTTTTTTTATATTGACGATTTATCAAATTTCAGAAAATTGTATTTGTTATTGTTATTGTTAGATGTTATTTATTTAATTTTTTTCTGACTTTAATTAAGCTTTGTCCATAAAATTTGTATTTTCAGTGACAATAAAGCATATTTCTATTCTATTCTATCAGTAGTCCCATATCCTCCTCTCTCAGATTCTTCCACATACCACACTTTGGGCCTTTCCGAATTGCAAAGAAAGAAATGTCACGATGAACTAGGGCCATCTACCGAAAAACAAAGTAAGTTATCAATCGAAGTAGCACAGAAAACGACAATAAATATCGTCTCCATACCACCAGATCGACAACAGGTGGAATACTTTCTTTGGTTACACCTCCTGAGATTTTCAAAATTTATAAATCATGGCCCAATCATGGAAAGGCCCAAAATGTGGTACGTGGAAGAATCTGAGAGAGGAGGATATGGGACTACTGATGAGGAGAAAACAACCCCCGAAACCGGTATAGACTCTTCCTGCACTCTCAGATTTGACCATAGTATTATGCAGCTGCTGCATTTTCGTGTTGCAAAGAAATTGAGAATGTTTATACATTTTTAATTCATTTACTCTTTTGTTTGAGTATTAAGGAATCTTTCTTGTTGGAGTTTTTACCACGCTGAGCAGATGAGTTGTGAATTATTTAAAATTCGCTCATCTTAATTTCCTCGGCATCCTGTATGATTTATAAAATTTGAAAATCTCAGGAGGTGTAACCAAAGAAAGTATTCCACCTGTTATCAATCTGGTGGTATGGGAACGATATTTATTTTCGTTTTCTGTGCTACTTCGATTGATAACTTACTTTGTTTAAATTTTTTTAAGTTATTCACGAAAAACGTTTATAAAACGTGAGTTTTCCAATGAAAAATGCATAGTTTCAATCGCAACAACTTACTTTGTTTAAATTTTTTTAAGTTATTCACGAAAAACGTTTATAAAACGTGAGTTTTCCAATGAAAAATGCATAGTTTCAATCGCAACAACTTGAAAAGTATCAATTTTGCAAAAAAAAAATTATAGAACAAAATTTACTCAGAATTGGTCACTCTATCGATTTCCATAGTTATTTTGATTGAAGAATTTTCATTCCCTAGATAGAGTTGTTTTCACCCCCAGGTTTCGCGGTTCGGCATAGGGTAGATTTTGAAGAAGAGGGTCAACCGATTTTAAATCCAAATTTTCATGAAAATCGGTGTTGATTCTCAAAATTCCACGGTTTTATAGTTCTTTACTGCTGATGAGTGGTCTAGAACTGTTAAAAATATTTTTTTCAGTTCATCTGTAATGCACTATATAATGTTGATTAATGCTAAGAATAAATTAATAATCAGATCTTATGTACTTATTAATACCGACAATAATAATTAAATTTTACCATATAAAAGTTATGCACAGTATTAGATCATTTCTGACGCAAGCAGGAATTTTCAAATTCCAACGAAATTGCATACACCATTTATTATTTCTAACAATAGTCTGCTATTCGAGTGGGAAAATGAAAATCTCTAGAGATATAATCAAATGTCTGGTGTCTGGTATATCATTTACGTTCGTTACTGTTGTTTCTTTTACATCATTCTTAGAATAAAATGGTCTTGCCTTTTTGGGCTTATTTTATACAATATTATGAATAAATAAAGACAAAATTGAACAGTATAACAAAAGTCCTGATGTTTTCATAATATTAAATAATTTACGAGGGGAATTCATAAAGTGATGCATGAAACATATGCCTTACAACTAAACAAATTCCGCCAGAGTCATGGAGCAACGCACAAGGATTATCTTGAATAATAAGAGATGTCGAATGAACATGAATAATTACCGACCAATTAGCCTTTTACTACACCCATACAAAATAACTAAAGGTTATACCAAATAGATTAACAAATTAATTAGAATTTTACCAAGCACCCGAACAGGCTGGATTCCGCAAGGGATACAACAGTACAATTGACCATCTTCAGTCAATACCCACATAGAAAAATTCACGGAATATAAAATTCCACTTCAGTTGGCATTTGTTGACTTTAATATAGCTTTCGATTCCGTGGATCAATGGCTATCTTTCATACACTAGATAACGCCAGAATAGACTCCCGATATAAAAAAGCTCTTAGAAAACGTTTACAGGAAAGCAACATTTAAAGTTAAACTAACCGAAAACTTGAAAATGGCAAACTTGAAATTAATGCAGCATTAATGAGAAGAGGAGTCAGACAGAGAGACACAATATCGCCAATAATTAACTAATAAGTTATTTGCACTTGCTTTGGAGGAGGAGGATATAAAAACTGGAATGGGAAAGAAAGTTTTAACATCGATGGGCGCTACTTAAATCACTTGCGATTTGCAGACGATATGGTACTAATTAGCACTTGTAAACTGGGAACTGTTTAGAACAGCTAACGTAGTTGATGAATTATTATCATTATTGGACGATAAAGAAACGTACAACTGAAAATTTAGATTTTATACATTCGAATTGGAAGGCTTCGAGCCTGGTCAGAAAACTTAGTGATGTATTTGCACTAACAAACAACATTTCAAGCTGTTACTCCAGACCAAATAGCTGCTAGTGTAACGTTTACGTTTTTTGCGTGTAGAATATAATGCGATACCACCTTATTTACGTTTCCTTGTAATTTTTATCGACACTTGCGAGTTGAAGATGATGTGAATCCACATCAAGTTGAGTTCCCAAAACCCTGATAAATTTCCTTCACACCGATAAAACACATAAAGACACTGTGTGTTTTAAGGCCATGGGTACATAATTCGCAAATATTTTACGGCTATCCCTACTTTTTCTGTCTTTACACGGCAAATTACGTGTAGTAAAATTCACACTGGTATGGATATGTAAACATTACTAGAATGTCATTCTACTTGAAAATGTCATCATTAACTTAAAGAGATGGCTTTTGAATGTTCTTGGATAACTGTTATTTGTATAATTGCAAATTATTAATTCAGTTAATAAATGTGATTATTTCATTCATAGGAGATTCTGACCAATAGAAAGCTACAGACATGCAAATTAAGGTGATAATTTTTGATAATCTCCCGTCGTTAAGCATATTACGTCAGATGCCCTTCGTTGCTACGAAAAAATACATTCAGTGACATTAATGACAAATGTTTTAAAAATTATAAAAGTGATGACTTTCAACCGTCAAATACATATTTATAACAACTGTGTGTTTAATTTCACTAATTGGTACTTACATATATAAATTACAATACAATTTTGGTTTTGAACAGTTTTATTCATGAAATAATCGCAACAAATTGCACTCGAACTCTAAAATTAATATAGAATTTTAGAGCTCTTGTGCAATTACTACTGATAATTTTTTCACTAACTATGTATCCAGTGATTGTAATAATTTATATGTACAACAAAATCTAATACTTAATTGAGAAAAGAGGAAAAGTGTTAAAGTGATTTTTTACTAATATATTGTTACTATGGAACGCTTACAATTTTGAACATCTTTAACAACAAAATACTTGGATCACAGAATATATTATCCTGATGTATTCGCTGCTTGGATCTTCCACAAATAATACACACTAAATAACTTTTTATTAAGTTCACGTCTTAAATCAATTACTTATCAAATACACTATATATCAATATTATTTAATCAACAACTCAAAATATTCCCGATGCCATGTCAAATATTTAAAATTGTCACTGATTGTCAATGTCTGACTGACAATATGCTGACAATATTCTATTCGACTGAGTGCGTTGTAAGACAAAGATAGATTTGGAAAATATTACCACGGATATGGTGTTCATTTTTTCGAATCCTGAAAAAAATAAAATATATTTTTAAAAAATTTAAACGCAGAATGAAAGACTAAATTATTACCGAGGGCCGAAAGTCCCTTAGAATAAATAAAAAGTTTATTTTGAATGAGATATTTAAAATTAAAAGTCACACTAAATTTTCTGTTAGTTTTTCACTTCTGTAACTTATTAAAATAAACATTATAGGAGTTCTCAGGGACTTTTGGCCCTCACTAATAACGTAATCTTTCATTCTGCGTTTAAATTTTATCAAAAATACTTATTAGTTTTCTCAGGATTGGAAAAAAATGAATCCCCATTTGAATAGCATTGCAGCCGAAAATACGTACCCATCCTCTTAACTCTTATAGCTGATAAGTCTCAAGTATTAAGGGTTTTGTGGAAATATCTCTTCATTTTCTCACCGATTTTAATTACTAAGCGTCACTCTATACGGTGGGTATAAATCGGAGCATTCGTCTCAAACACACCCTTGTTTTTAGTCTATCCTGTCAGTCTATCATCCGTGTGAGATGCATTGCGACGTCGAAGTATTGTCCGTGTGTATTAAGTAGTGGAGTGAACTCATAATTGAAATTATTGAAATTATTTATTAATATCATTATTTATTCATTTAACATCTTTTATGGCAACATCAGCCCAATCCGCAGAATTACGCCCACATCTCTTCCGACTGAGCAACGTATCCTTCGTATCGCCAGTGTAAGCGATTGGATCTTTCCATCTTCAGTCATTCCTTATTCCATCTAAGGATAATATCGTCCTGATCCCTCTGGTTCAGCCTTCATGATCTATTATCCATCCGATCGTTATACCAGAATCAACGATTTAAAACCAGGCAAAGCTCACGGATTTAATGGACTGCACAATGGCAAACCAAATAACCAGAGACCTTTAGACCCGTATAGTTACTGAGCTGTGCCTATAAACTTTTCGAGAAACTTATTTTTAATAGAATCATCATCATAAGTGGCTCGACAATCCGTTGTGGATTTTGGTATGCTCACAAAGAAGTCGCCACTCCTGTAGATTCCTGGCAACTTCCCTCCATCTTTTGACTCTTAGAATCTTTAGGTCTTCTTCCACATCATCAATCCATCTTCTTCATGGTTGTCCTCTACTTCTTGTGCCCTCTGGTTTTGAAAATGTTAATCTCGTCGTGTATTCGTGATCTGACTTCCTAGCAATGTGTTTAGTCCATCTAAGTCTCTGCACTTTAACGAATTTCACAATATATGAATCGGTGTATAACTGATATAGTTCAAAGTTGTATCTTCAACTTCTTCTTTAAGAAGTTCCATCTTCTATCGAAGGTTGGAAATCATCATGGCAATGCGGACCCTGTTAACTGCCGCTCTAAGTAGCTCTGCACTAGTGCATTCGAACCATTCCCGTAAGTTCTTAAGCCAGGATGTTTGTTCATAACAAGTTGTAATAATGAGTATTTTTGCCCTCTCATCACATGTCCCAAGTACTCAAGTTTGCGTCTTTTGTCTTTTTTTTTTGTATCTTCGACGCCTTAGCCCATTTTCATTTACGGCCCCAAAAATCTTTCTAAGAATTGTTTTCTCAAAAATACCAAGAAGTCTATCATCATTTTGAGATAAGGTCTACGTTTCAGCCCCATAAATCAAAACCGGTCTTATTAAGGTCTTGTATATATTGAGCTTTACTGCATGTTTTATATTTTTATTTTTTAAATGTTTCTGGAGACCATGAACAGTTCTGTTCGCTATTGCTATACATGCAAGATATGTGAATTCTTTGACTTGCTAGATCTCTTTGATCAAAGGTATGGTTGTTGATTTGAATTCTCTGTTGGATATTTCTGGAGTTTTTAGAAACCCTGCTTATAGTAATATTTGGTTTTTTTGGAAAAAATCCCCGCAGAGCAAGCAAGTTTTAGGCCCAATTGAACTTGCTGCGATCAAATACTGGCACTAACAACTTATATGTATAGAAGCTGGCTTTCAGCATTGTCTCAAAGTATCAGCGGTATTTATTGACCTGGCAGCAGCTCATGCCATAGTTTGGAGAGAAGACTCTTACAAGTCACTCGTTGCAAAACAACTACCGGATTTATGTATTAATTATATTTTGTATTAAAATTAACGTAAATCTATTACCGATATTTGTGCTAAAAGCATAAATTTTACTTTTTAGGTGAGTGGTTGAGTCCAAATGGCAAATCTATTCCAGTTGCTGTAAAAGTGCTCAAAGCGGATGCTTTAAGTCAACCAGGAATCTTCGAGGACTTTATAAAGGAAGTTCAAGCAATGCATGTTCTAAGTCATCAGAATTTAATCAGGTATTGTTTAAAAATTCATAAATATGTAAAATTATTCAAATTAAATTAAGGTGATAAATTAGTCACAGAAAAACAATATTTCCAGAACTGCTCAATGAATCGTTGAATTATGTCTTTAAGTACACCAGGAGGAATATATGTATAGTGGAACCTCGATAAGTCGGATTAATCGAGACCGCGGCCGATCCGGGTTATCGAAAATCCGGGTTAGCCGGAGAATATGGTAAAAATTAATAAAATACGGTACTCTTACAGATAAACTTAATTATTATAATTGCCAAAAAAATGAAGTACTTACGTCCAGTACATCTAAATTACGTACAGTTGTATACATTCATGTTTATTTCTTAGTAAACAAAACTCAGTCAAAGTGACAACATTTTTATTTTATCTGATGAAAATCGATCCGGGTTAGCCGAACTTCCGTGTTATCGGAGGCCGACTTATCGGGGTTCCACTGTACTTGAAAAATTAAATAGCAAAGCTGAAAATAAATAGATTTGAGGTAAAACGAGGACTATGACAAACAAATCAAAATCTCGACCACAATATGATTTAAAAGAGTATACAAATCTAATGTGTTTTTTTGTGACAATTGAATGTACACTAGGTTTTTTCTATTCGGAATAGATTGAAAAAAATGGGAAATGAACTCGGATTGTCTAGAATTCTAAAGAAGAAGGACTATAACCCTTAACGTTTAATTGGAAGTCTGTCTCCCGATTAAACATAACTCTGTCGCCGTTACGAATTGTCCGTTACCATTTGTGTGGTTACGAACTGTTGCGTTACAAGATGCCTTGTCACGATAAACATAATGTTTAAGTATAACAAATAATACAATAGTTTATTTTTTAGGTTATATGGAGTAGTTCTTTCTCAGCCGATGATGATGGTAACGGAACTAGCTCCTTTAGGCTCTCTATTAGATTTTTTAAGGAAACAATGCCAGCATACTCCCGTTCCCATGCTCTGCGAATATGCGACTCAGGTAGCAAACGGTATGGCTTACCTGGAAAATAAAAGGTTTCTGCATAGGGATCTTGCATGTAGAAATGTTTTGCTATCAGCCGTGGATAAAGTAAGTATAAGTTACATGGTGAATAATCGTTTAATAAAAGTTTTTAAACCTACGTTGTACAACCTACCGAATCTTTTTCTCATAGGCATCTTTCAGTGCGTCACAGTTTTTCGATTTCTTTCTAACGCATTAAATTGTATGTGACAGAAAAAGAGGCACGTCGGTGATTACAGACACTTATAACATTTATTCTAGTTGTCGATAGATGGCGCTATAATAAAAAAAAAGATATTCACGAATTATATATCTACGAATATAATCTGTACAATTTATAAGACTATACAAATCAAAGAAAATACCATTTTATAAATGCAATAAACACAATTGATTTGTTTTTATGCCAAATGGCAAATAAAATGTGACAACTGTCAGATTTAACTAAAATGTCATGTTAAAATAAATGTTATAAATGTGTATTATCACGGACTTACCTTTTTATCTATCTTTATTTAACGTATTCACCATTGGCCTGAGCACAACCATCCCTTGGATTAACGAGAACAAGGATTCCTTGTTCCCAGGATTCCTGTGGCCCTAAGGAGACCCAGTCCCTCACAGAGTCCTTCATTTCGTCGTCCGAGTTAAAGCACTTCCCTCTGAGATGTTTTTTTTTAGGGGACTAAACACATGGAAATCGCAGGGCGACATGTCCGGGCTGTAGTGGGCATGGTCAAGCTGCTCCTACCTGAAATTGATCATTTCCGCTTACCTAGCCAAGTCTTGGTTCATCAACCAAGCTCTCTTAGCCCAGTCGGGATAGCATTTGACCTTTCATGCCGAGCTGCTGCAAATTTTATTTTTCTAATCTTTAGGGGGGGGGTCAGTAGTAGTGTAAATTTAAAATCTCGACTGAATTCCGCCGTTGCGTCAGCCGCCATCTTGATTTTAAACGAGAACCGTTTTTGCTCAATATCTCCGCCATTTTCAACTTTCCGACAAAAAGTGTGGGAACTGAAATTGTTGAAAATGCGATTTTCTATAATTTCATTAAGTGTAATTTTTTCGTGTGGTTTATATTTTCCGAGTTATGGGGGAAAATAGTGACAATTAGAGCATAATTATTGAATTGTCTCGTTTATTATTAGTTTCACAAGTAACAAAAATGTACCTATACAAAAATGAAGAGAATTAAATTTTATACAATTTTTACATCAGACATATTCGCTGTTGAAGTCTCATTTCTTAGTTGCCTGTCACCTCTTGTAACATAATGACCTAATTGTTACCTATTGACCCACTTACCACGTGTGGGAGTCATATGTTGCCCTAGGGCCGTAGCCATAGGATTTTTATCCATCCTTTGGATTTTGCTATGTTGGCATCAATATAAGACTTTTAGTCTGTTTTTGAAAGGCTTTGACCTTTGTATTTTTTGGTTGGCTCACCATGTTCTTGTAAGTATAACCAAACTTTGCTTTTACTTTGGTCATCATTTTAACTTTAACATTTTGCTTTAATTAATATGGTTATACTTATTTTAGGTAACACTGATGATGCTCTTGTTACAGAGCGAAAACATTTTGTTTGTATGTTTCTAACCCTATAGGGGCTTTTTAAACTAATATACCTTTTATCAAGCCAAATTTTTTTTTAATTTTACTTTTAATTTTGATCTCTTTAATTTTTTACTAAAATCAATATTTAAGCTAGTACGTATGCAGTAAAGGCGCGAGCGTAATACCTAATTGATTTTATAGATTTTGTTTTTGTTCAATATTTCCGCTATTTTCAACTTGTGTTGCCAAAAAGTGTAAGGGTTGAAATTGTTGCATTTGCGATTTACTACAATTTTCCGAGAGAACCAGTGGCGAATCTACGAAGGAAATGGGTAAATCCCCCCCCCCCCAATAGGGTCCAAAATTAAAAAAAAATGTTGAAGCACAAAAATATATTAGATGACATGAAACTTAAATTATCGACAAACAAAATTCAATCAATAAACCCTCTAGTTAATAAAATTAAGTCAACTTGATGCATGTAAGTTATTATTTTTATGTCTTTTATGTAGTTAGGTTGGTGTTTTATCGGTTTCAAAAGTTGTATAAAATATTATAGTTCTCTTTATTTTTGTTTATGTACAATTATGTCGTAAGTTAATAATAAATGAGACAATTCAACAATTATGCTCCCCCTCCGCCTCCACTATTTTCCCCTTTGATCTTACTTACAATAAATGGATAACGTCCTTTAATTTCACCCTGTCAAATGCCTTCTTAAGGTTCACGAACCATAAATATGCCGGTTTGTTATATTCTAGTGAATACAACTCTTGAACTTGTCTCATTATAAATCCGACCTTGTTTTTCTTCTGCCAATGATATAATTTCATTCGTAAAAAATGAATAACCATTTTCAATTTCATTCAGTTTGTTATCAGTTTGGTTGTTAATTTTAATGTGTTTAATAAATTAATTCCTCTGCAATTCTCCGGATCCAATTTGTCTCACTTCTTGAAGAGAAGTATCAGGATGCTTGGATATCCATTCTTGGTGCATTCTATCTAAAAGGCTAATTTTTGTATTATATTATTCAACAGGTAAAAATAGGAGATTTTGGACTAATGCGAGCACTTCCTCAAGAAGAAGACTGCTACGTAATGACAGAACACAAGAAAGTTCCGTTTCCATGGTGCGCTCCAGAATCGTTAAGGTTTCGACAGTTCAGCCATGCCTCTGACACTTGGATGTTTGGAGTGACTGTCTGGGAAATGTTCACATTTGGAGAAGATCCATGGATGGGTTTGATCGGTACGTTGATCAGAGATTGGCAGAAAAAATTACACAAACTTACATTTTTTATGAAAAGGGGTTTTACATGAAACGATGCCAGTGTGAGTAGCAGCGAAATATGACAATTTTGGCAATTATTTTTAATGTCAGCGTCATTGTTTGTAAAACTGTAAGCTAAGTAACTTGTGAAGCGGTAACGATTAATTTTATTTGGGATGCTAATTAGGGGCTGATTTTCGCGATTCTTTTTACCAAAAAATAAAAGAGACCAACAATATTTTGAGCGTAAATCACTTACTTTTAATGTTGAAAGTTTTTCAAAATACAAAAATATACCTTTTTTTAAACACTTTAAAAAAGTTGTAATGAGTTTTCCCCGAAAAGTTCTCCGTTTTTTTTTTATTATTTCACGTTGAAATATTCCATTTGGAATTTGACGGAGAAGAACCTACTTTTCACTAGCTACAACTCTGCTTCTACTGGGTCTACAGACTTCATGCATACACTATTTGTTTCACTATTTTATGAGCTATATTTTTGCTGGGAATATTCTTTTCGATAAAATACTTATTTGCGAAAAATCGTCCAAAAACATTTTTGAAGTTATACTTCTTTAGGCGCGATTGAGAGTAAAATTTCATAATACAGCGCGCATGCGCACACAGACAGTATGGCGTTTAGTTGCTGAATCTTTCAAGTTATGTATAAGTGCAAGAAAAGGTGTGAAAAGAATATATTAGTGTTTTTAGTAAATATATTTATTATAATTTTTGTGTCTTTGGATTTGTCTTCCTCAGGAGTAAGATGAGTATTATTAAAACATTTTATTGTATATTTATTATACTTCACCTTCCAGTCTGTTTGTTACCGTGAATTGTCATTAGGTACGTCCGAACCGATACAGACACAGTCCTCGTGGCGCATTTGCTATAGCATTCGGCCAGAGATCGAGAGTTCTTGAGTTTTCGAGTCCGGAGCAATCCTATACTTTTTTTTATTTATTTTTTTTTTTTTTTGAAAGCGGTAAGCACAAAATTAGTTTGGTGTTAAAAAAAATTAAAACAAACTGTTTAAAGTATATTTATTTTTAAGAAATCATATAATAGAAGTATAACTTCTTACGTGCGTACTAAGTACACACACACATTCTTTTTTTTTGTTAAAAATTAAATACTCACTCACAGATAAATCGAAAAGTATTGACTTAGTGAAAAAACTATAGAGCAAAAGTTGCTTAGAATAGTCATTTTATCCAATTCCGGACTTATTTTGAATGTATATTTTTTACCCCCGAGAAGGGGGTCTAGAATTTTAAACTTTTTCTTATAGGGTCAATCCAAGCCAAATAGTCCAAAGGTGGTTGCTTGACTATTTTTAATATCTTTAATTTTTCTACCTTTTAAACTTCAGTCTATAGAGAGTACAAAAATGCATTCATTTTATTTTTTAAAAATTTAGTTTGCCGATGACCGCCATTTTTGTTAAAGCGTGTCGATCAGTTTCACGGAAAACATGGCTTCGCTCTATAGCCAATATTTTTACTGAGGTTTATCCTAGAACAATAAATAAAAACCATACTTTTAGAAAAGTACGCTCTAAAAAAATTGCTTGTAGCATTACCGGGTGTCCACTTATATTTTCCCCCATTTTAACTGACTATAACTTCTGAACGGCTCAAAATAGAAATATGCGGTTTTCGCTGAAATGTTTTATTTTAGTAAAAGTTTTGTCTGAATGGACTGAATTTTTTATATCGCTTTCAAATACGAAAAGAAAAATGGCGGATTTTTGAAAAAAACGTTGTTGACTTTTTTTAATGGAACACCCAGTATATTTTTTTGTAAATTGAAAGAAAGGTTATTCACCTATCCAGCGATATAAAGTTTTTCAAAATCGGTTGTCAAATCACTGACTAATTAATTTTTAAAATGAGAGGTGCAACGTGGATATCACATACCTAAAGACCATTTCCACATTGCATCTCTCATTTTAAAAAAATAATTATATTATTGTTTATACTACTGAACAGAGAATTGAACACTCTTTCAAATGACTTTAGTATAACAAGAAAACAAAAAAGGAATAATATTCAGAAAAGCAAAACGTACATTTTATTATTATTTAAGATTTTTGGTATTACTAAAAAAAGAATGTGTGTGTACTTTGTACGCACGTAAGAAGTTATACTTCTATTGTATGATTTCAACGAAATTAATATACTTTAAACAGTTTATTGTTATTTTATTTAAATATTAAACTAATTTTAATCCTAACCACTTTCCAAAAATAAAAAAAAGAATAGGAATGGTCTGGATTTGAACCCAAGACCTTTCGATCTGTAGCCGAATGCTCTACCAATGACGCCAAGACTTCTCTGTTTATATATTTTCTCGGACATAATGACAATTCACGGTAACAAACAGAAGTATAAGTTCTGTTGAAGAAGTATAATAAATATAAAAATGTTTCAATAATACTTATCTTACTCCCGAGCCAGACAAATCCAAAGACACAAAAATTATAATAAATATATTTACTAACGACAGTAATATAAAATATATACCTTTTTTGCACTGATATGACATAACTTGAAAGATTTAACAACTAACGCCATACTGCCATAAAGAAGTATAAATTCAATAATTTTTTAAGTTAATTCCATGAACAATTCCATTTTTTTTTTCAAAATTAAAAAAATTTTTTATTTTAAACCCAATTTTTTTCAAAACTGAGCACTTTGAACCAATCAAACTTATAGATAATATAAACAATACATAAGTAAAGTAACTTGTGAAGCGGTTACCATTAACTTTATTTGGAAAGCTAGTTAGGGGGTGATTTTCGCGATTTTTGTAGCAAAAAATAAAAGGGACCAACAATATTTTGAGCGTAACTCACTTATTTTTAATGTTAGAAAGTTTTTTAAAAAACAAAAATAAACCTTTTTTAAACACTTTAAAAAGTTGAAATGAATTTTCCCCGAAGAGTGCTGTTTTTTGGATATTTCACATTGAAATATTCGATTTGGAATTTGACGAAGAAGAACCTACTTTCCATTAGCTACAACTCTGCTTATACTGGGTCTGCAGACCTCACGCGTACACCATTTTTTTTTAAATTTTTTATAAGCTATATTTATATTAGGAATATTATTAGACCTGGGGGGAGACGATAAGGCAGGACTAGTCCGTTCTTTAACGGTAAAATATTGCAAAACCTCTAAATTTTAAAGAACCGCTTGGATTGACATGAAATTTGGCATACACATAGCTAACAAGTCAAACAAAAAAAGTGATATTGTGCCGATATGTGCTTTTGCCTTGGGGGTGGTTTTCACCCCCTTTTGGAGGTGAAAAAATGTTCGTCCAAAGAAAGTCAGGAAATGGATAAATTGGCTAATTTTAAGTAACTTTTATTCGATAGAGTTTTTTCACTAAGTCAATACTTTTCGAGTTATTTGGCAGGGAATATGTTCATTTTTTCAACAAAATAACCACGCTTTTAGACGGTTTTTCGCAAATAACTCAAATAGTAAGTATTTTGTCGAAAAAGTATTCGTAGCAAAAATATAGCCTGTAAGAAATTTAAAAAAATGGTGTATATATCACTCTCTACACCTAGTAGAAGCAGAGTTATAGCTAATGAAAAATAGGTTTATTTTCGTCAACTTTCGTCAAGCACATTTCGGGGAGAACTCATTACAACTTATTTAAAGCGTTTAAAAAAAGCTTCATTTTTGTTTTATAAAAAAAATTTCTAGCATCAAAATTAAACAAGTTACGCTCAAAATAGAGTTAGTCCCTTTTGGTTTTGGTAAAAAAATCGCGAAAAACACCCCCTAATTAGTATCTTAAATGAACTTAATCGTTACGACTTCACAAGTTTCTTGACTCGTGCATATATTGTTTATATGATCTGTAAGTTTCATCGGTTCAAAGTCCTTATTATTGAAAGGGCTGTAGTTAAAAGGGGTTGAACGAGTCACTTATCACGAGTTTATGCAAATTTAGAAACACCAAATCTTAATCATTTTTTGTCTAACAGAAAAACAAAAAAATACTTCATATTCAGAAAAGCAAATCTGACTTTTTTTGTTTTTCGAGATTTTTGGTATCTCTAACAATTTTTAAGTTATTTTGAAAAGAAGCATATTTTTCAAAATTTAAATTTTTAAAATTTTTACTTTTAAACCAAATTTTTTCAAAAATAAGCAGTTTGAATCGATGAAACTTACAGCAGATCATATAAACACAACATAAGTAAAATAATTTGTGGAGCGGTAACGATTAATTTCATTTAAGTTGCTAATTAGGGGGTGGTCTTCCCGATTTTTTTGCAATAACAAAAGGGACCAACTTTATTTTGAGCGTAACTTGCTTAAGTTTAATGCTAGAAACTTATTGTCAAAACAAAAATAAAGCTTTTTACACTTTAAAAAGGTCATAATGGGTTTTCCCCAAAAAGTGCTTAATTTTTTGGATATTTCACGTCGAAATATTCTATTTGAAATTTGGTGAATATGAATCTATTTTTCATTGGCTATAACTCTGGTTTTGCGAGATCCAGAGACGTAACGCATACACTATTGTTTTTACTTTTTTATAGGCTATATTTTTGCTGAGAACGTTTTTTTCGACAAAATACTTACTTTTTGAGTTATTTGCGAAAAACCGTCTAAAAATGTGGTTATTTTGTTGAAAAATGAATATATTCACTCGCAAATAACTCGAAAAGTGTTGACTTGGCGAAAAAGCTCTATAGAACAAAAGTTACTTAAAATTAGTTAGTTTACCCATTTCCAGACTTATTTTGGACATATATTTTTTCACCCCCAAGAGGGGGTGAGAGTCACCCCCAGGGCAAAAGCACACATCGGCACAATATCTTTTTTTTTCTTTGACATGTAAGCTATACGTATGCCAAATTTCATGTCAATCCAAGCGGTTCTTTAAAATTTAGAGCAAAAACCATGAAAGAATGGACTAGGACATGTTGGTAAAGGGGATTAACATTGATATGACCCAAGATAGAATTGTGTGGAGAGATGCAATTAGGGAAGCCGATCCCGCATAGGGATAAGGTAAAGAGAATGATGATGATGATTTTTTTTTCGCTATAGTACTTACTTTTTGAGTTATCTGCGAAAAACCGTCGATAAACATTTTTTTTGTTAAAAATGAACATATTTACTCGCAAATAACTCGAAAAGTATTGACTTAGTGAAAAAACTCTATAGAACAAAAGTTGCTTAGAATTAGTCATTTTATCCAATTCCGGGCCTATTTTGAACGTATATTTTTTCACTCACGAGAAAATATTTTTCACCCCGTATTTCCCAATTTTTGTAAAATGGAGGGGGTGTAGAATTGTAAACTTTTTCTTATATAATAATAGACAATTTCAACTACCTATTTCCAAATGTTCATCCTTCCTTTATTTTTTTGGAAGTTTTCGTAAAATTTTGTGTTTCCTGATCGGGCTATATGCGTTTATTATTTACCTTTATTACTCCTTTTACCTCTTCTTTTACCTCTTTTTAAGAAGTAATAAAGGTAAATAAACGCATACGGAAAAGCAGATATATTGGAAGAATACTTATAGACCG
This sequence comes from Diabrotica virgifera virgifera, assembly GCF_917563875.1. NCBI lineage: Eukaryota > Metazoa > Arthropoda > Insecta > Coleoptera > Chrysomelidae > Diabrotica > Diabrotica virgifera. Next base: position 6,966,771 of record NC_065446.1, on the reverse strand, counting down.
ATCAAAAAACACGATAATTATTATCATAATACTTAACTCATTTTCATGTCGTTTAACTCATTTTCAGGTTCTGAGATCCTGCGCAAGATAGAAAAAGAAAACGAACGACTATCAGCTCCCGAAGCATGTCCACCACCAATTTACGCAATTCTTCTCCGCTGCTGGGCGAAAAATCCTCAAGATCGTCCCACCTTCGCTTCGCTCAAGGATTTCTTTCGAAAGAATATGACTCCAGTAATGAAAGCCATGGGCCGACAAGAAGAACCTGGCAAACTAAAATTTGAAGAGGGAGATGAAATTGCCATTATAGATGGTAGTGCTGAGCTGTACTGGTGGAAGGGCCAACATCAACAGACGTTTGAAATTGGACTGGTACCCAGATGTTTGGTGGACCCGATGAGGCCGAAACAATCGGAGGATATTAGGTAAAGCTTAGGTGTATATTTTATTGATTAAAATTGAAGAAAAGAAATAACTGTGTGTGGCAGACAAATATGACCATCATGGGGCCTGATTCTAATTCATTTCGAGGTCGAAATTTAAAAACGACTACTTCATGACAGTCGCAATCCCTAGCGATTCTCATTCATTTTGATATTAGTTACAACTGGGGATATTTAATTTATCATTTTGACACTGCTCAGAATTTGGGTTGGATTTATTGGCTATGCTACGTTTGTTGATAGTCTGGGTAAATTATCGAAATATGCCATTTTTGGGAAAAGTTATTTATCAGCTATTTTATTGCTGGAATCGAATCTTAAGATTGCATATATTGCTCTGTATTTTCTCTCTGTTATGAGATTGATCAGCATACATATTCTTATTTTGATTAATTAATTAATTATTTGAATTACTACTTATGGAAAACAAAACCAAAATTAAATAAAACTTTTCAATAAAATTTATTCTCAGGGCTAATTTATTTTAATGTATTACCTTTGGTTATGGAAAACAAAACCAAAATTAAATAAAACTTTTCAATAAAATTTATTCTCAGGGCTAATTTATTTTAATGTATTACCTTTGGTTTGTGGCTTCTGGTATCTCTAGTTGCTTACTCCATCCAGGACAAAACAGGGAAATTAAACACACTCAATGTCATATAAATGTTAAAAATATTATTTATTTATCCAATATACCATAAATAAAAGATTTAAATGTATGCTAAAACTCGATTTTGTTGCAACTATTTCTTATCTAACAAAAATCTCCTTTTCTTTTTTTAACAAAATTTTCATTTAAATAATTCGTTAGACTGTTCTTACTATTGTATAAACAAAAACAAAATTTACTTTTCACCTTTTGAATAGATTACTTATTTCTTCTTTGAATTTATGAATGACTAAATTATGCTGTAGAACTGTTAAATAAAAATTAACCAAATATGGTATGTGATATAAAACAACTCTTTCCGTTTCACAAATAGTCTGACTAACCTTTTTCTCTTCTTTACTTCTTCTCGTGGATTGTGTAGTCCTCGATTCTCCCGCACATGCTCCTCGGATGCTGCGAACGATCCTTCTCGTCAAAACTGCTTCACAAACAAACAACAGCACTTGCCCCAAATCTCTCCTCAGTTTTCTCCCTGCTCGATATCTTGTGCAAATTGATACCAACCGGCTACTCGTTCCAGACAGAAACAGAAATCTCTTCGGACACAAGGAGATTTAACTTCTCAACTCGATCAACGATTTCGTTTCAACACGATTCTGCTTACACGGCCACCAAATTCACCACTTTACACAGACTTCTTACTTTTCAAAAACTGGACTGCTCTCTCCAGATCTCCATTACACAGTGAAACTTTTTTTCTCCTCAAACGCAGACTCAAACACTCCATTCTCCCTCCATCCGTCTCTCTCGCCAAAAAACATCCTCTCTACACATTACATTCCTACTTCCATTTCTTAAGAACAAATTATTTTTGTATACAACTTTTCCGTTTCGTCAAATTCCAGGAGATACCAAAATTACTTTTGTGTTTCTACATGCTATAAAAAACCTATATTCTAAAACTCAACAATTGTGTTTACCGTCCTTCCTTCTAAGAAGCATTTATAAATGTCCTATTGTTCACTTCCAAAGTGAAAACATGCACTTTCTAATCCGACCGTTTGTATAAGTCCGTTCATAGAATCATTAATACTTAACGATTTTCACTTTCCGCGAACCACTGCTTATGACTAAATTATACTATCTACAATATTTGGCCAAAATAGTTTTTTTACAAAAAATTTTGGCCAAAATATAATATTAGGCCAAAAATTTTACAATATTTGTCCCACAGGGCGGTGAAAATTTATGATCTCGTGGTCTTTAACATAAATTAATTTTCTAAATTTTTCTCATAAAATTATATAACAATATTTTATTGATTAAAATTGAAGAGAAGAAATTACTGTGTGTGGCAGACAAATATGGCCATCATGGGGCTTGATTCTAATTCATTTCGAGGTCGAAATTTAAAAGCAACTACTCCATGACAGTCGCAATCCCTAGCGATTCTCATTCATTTTGATATTAGTTACAACTGGGGATATTTACTTTGTCATTTTGACACTGCTCAGAATTTGGGTTGGCCCTCCCGTTTTTAGGATTTATTGGCTATGCTATGTTTGTCGATAGTCTGGGTAAATTATCGAAAAAACGCCATTTTTGGGAAAAGTTATTTACCAGCTATTTTATTGCTGGAATCGAATCTTAAGATTGCATATATATTAGTAATATAGGGTATGACAAGTTCGCAGAAAGTGTGTTATTTTATTTACATATAAACAAATTAGGACTACGAAATCTTCTTTTTTTTTCAGTTATTGCTCTGTAACTCCGATGATTTTAACTTTAAACTAAAAACACCCAAAAAAAAATTCACAGTAAATTAATTCTGCACGGAGATATTTTTTTCCGATTTCCTTCAACAAAAATGTTCCTCGGAAAATACGAGTTTTCCCAAAAAAATCTTTAATTTTCAATTAAAATTTTAGGGAAGTAATTATTTATCAATAATTAAATAAATTGGTGACATAAAAGTGGTGTATTTTCTGTCATATTATCCCGGACCTCTGTTTTGAAATCTGTTATTAAATTTTTCGCACAATTATCAATTTCCTCGGGCTATTACTACTGAAAATATAGGTTTTTAGTATTTTTGCAAAAAGTATTCATGCGGTTACAAAACCGAATACATTGGTTACATACCAATTTTAACAAATAACAAATTATTTTTATAAAAAAATTACTAAAATACAAAATTTTATCCTTATTGCAAAATATACTACCAGTTTACGCTGATGTTATTATATTCGCATATTTTTAGCAAACCTCTGAAACATTCATTTATCCATACCGGTCATGGATCTGCATTCGGAGAATCATGGGGCAGCCCCTCTCATATCGATGAAATGTACCTGAAAAACCCGATGGATCCCCCTGACGTCATGGGTCTGCAGAGGCAACCCAAACCGTTACCTGAACTCTGTGATAGAAGGAAATCTTCAAAGAATTGTTGTAAGTATAATGATAACAACTAGACTATACAGTTCTTTTCGAGGTCTTTTTTCAGTACCTTTTTTTGATATGTATAGTTGGAAGCGACAAGAAACTGTATCTCTCTGATTCTTCTTCTTGTTCCTCTTTATAAGCAATTCTTGTTCATTGGCGGATTGATACTTTTATAGAAGGTTGTCACTCCATATTTTGCGCGGTCAGCCGATACTTCTTCTACCGATTGGTGATTAATCTCTTGCTATTTTGACCACACGTGTCTCCCCCATTCTGGTTATGTGGTATCTCTCTGGTTAGCCCAATAAAGGCCGTTTTGTAGTGTAATTTTCAGGGTTTTATTTAAAAAATACAGTTTTATTTATGAAATAATCCTACCGAATTACTCTCGAGCTCTTAAAAATTATCGATTTGTTTTGCTCTCGTTACCCTTTGACATAATTTTACTCCCCTTCGGGTCGTGAAATTAAAACTATCAAAGTGTCACTCGGGATACAAATCGATAATTTTAGAGCTCTCGTGTATAATTAATTTTACGTCTTAGACCAATTATTTATCAAATACACTATCAATATTATTTAATAAACAACTCAAAGTATTCCTGAAGCCAAATAATATTGATTGTAATACATACAACTCTTGACATTTCCCATTACATTTGAGGAAGCAAACAATATAGCGCCATCTAGTGGTATGCGGTGATAACCAGAGCAATCTAACCTTACATTTATAAAATTGCTTTATTATTGTTTTTGTATAAGTGTTTGAACTATTTTTATTTTAATGTAATTTAGTAAAATTAGCTCTTTATTCAAAAATTTATAAAATTAAATTTGAATGTTTACGTCAAATTTTACATTTTCAAAACGTAGTTTCACTTCAAGCCGACAGTGGTGCTAGCGCGCTAGTGGCAACGTGCTTCCAGATTTTTGTGGGAGTTGGATGTATTACAGTCAATAGTATTTGCTGAAGCCGTGTCAAATATTTAAAATTGTCACTGTCTTGTCAGCACATTGTGTTCGACTGAGTGCGTTGTATGTCAAAGATAGCGTATGTTCGGTTTGGAAAATATCACCACTGACATGGTATTCATTTTTTCGAATCCTGAAAAAAACTAATAAATATTTTTGAAAAATTTAAACGCAGAATGAAAGACTAAATTATTACCGAGGGCCGAAAGTCTCTTAGAATAAATAAAAAGTTTCTTTTGGATGAGATATTTGAAATTAAAAATCACACTAAATTTTCTTTTTTTTTTCACCCCTGTAACTTATTAAAAAAACATTGTAGAAGTTTTTAGTGACTTTCGGCCCTCGGTAATAACGTAATATTTCATTCAGGGTTTAAATTTTTCAAAAATACTTATTAGTTTTCTCAAGATTCGAAAAACATGAACCTTATTTAAATATGAGATGTAGATCCTTGAAACACACTCAGTGATCAAAAGATCCAAGCTTAATGGTTTGACGACCACTCGTACGAAATCAAACAGATGAAATAGAGAATGTGGAAAAATCCCCTTACGAACAATTCACACATCCACCATTTCGGGTTGGGAAAAATTTTTCGAATAGAATCAAAGATCCAAACACCAGTTCTTAGAAATGTGTTTCGCCCTCTTCAACCTCTCTGGGCTTATCAATAAAGATGAGAGGTTGAATATCTTTAGACACATTCCAATCAAATTCTATGTCTAGGTCTCGAATGTTGTTTTTTGATTGGAATGTGTCTAAAGATATTCAACCTCTCATCTTTATTGATAAGCCCAGAGAGGTTGAAGAGGGCGAAACACATTTCTAAGAACTGGTGTTTGGATCTTTGATTCTATTCGAAAAATTTTTCCCAACCCGAAATGGTGGATGTGTGAATTGTTCGTAAGGGGATTTTTCCACATTCTCTATTTCATCTGTTCTTATTTAAATAGCATTGGAGACGAAAGTTTGCGCTTATCCCCTTAAATACATACCGAAAACAGTAAAATATAAATTGATTTTTTTCTGAATTCTTCTAGTAAATGGTTCATTGCGACGACCCCTAGAGAACCAGTTCAATTATAAAAAATTAACAAATCAAGAAAGCTTTAAATCAAAAAAGCCTCAGAGGCCGCCAGATCCACAGATAGATACAAGTAGAGAAGGGGTTTTGGTTGATATATCACCGGAAGATGTTCCCGTTCTAAGAAAGAAGGAAGTAGTCACTAGCAGACCGGAGTCCCGAGCTGTATCTTTGCTGGATGAGCCTATAGATGTACCTCAACAAGGTAGGGTAGTAAGTGATACACAGGGTGTTTCTAAATATGTATGACAAACTTTAAGGAGTACATAATAAAATAATGACAGTTTGCTCTATAAACATGCTTCGTTTTTATGCACCGTTTTTATGTAAAAAAATAAACATCTTAGCGCGTATTTTTCATTTCATTAATACATTATCAAGAACTATCTAATACAGCGGTTCTCAATCTGTGGCACATGTACCACTGGTGGTACATATCATCATCTGCGGTGATACACAAAACACAAAAAAAATTAAAATAGTAGTACTTAGTAAGTCATAATACAATCTAAAAATATAGGTGGTACCAAAAATAATAAAAAGAACTGTAGGTGGTACATGACTCAAAAGGTTGAGAACCGCTGATCTAATACAATGATACTAAACTAGAACAATAACAGAAAATAACACTAGTAAGATTTCAACTAGGCGCAAAGTTACAACAAATGTTCAAATTGACCCCCTTCACTGGTGACAGAAGAATTTTATATTCATCATTGGCGCTCGTACGGGTAATGGTCTGACTATTTTTTTTTTAAGAATAACACCTTTTTTTTAAGGAGCCACTGAGATATGTTAAATTAAAAATCCTTTTTGAATGCTTCGTATAATTTGTGACAAAAAATATATCTTGCCCTTTTTTCATATGAGGCGTAGTTTTTATACAAAAAAATAATACATCTTAACGCTTACAAAGTATTCGAAGTAGTTTCCATATGCATAGAAACTTCAAATACTTTGTAAACGTTAAAATGTTTTATTTTTTTGCATAAAAACGGCGCCTCATATGAAAAAAAGCCAAGAAAGATTTTTTGTCGTACATTGAACGAGGAATTCAAAAATGACTTTTAATTTGAAATATCTTAGTGGCGTACTATTTTTTCATTAAAAAATTCAGACCATTACCGTACGCGTGCCCGGTGCGCCAATGATGAATATAAAATTCTTCTGTCTCCTCTGAAGGAGGTCATTTTAAACATTTATTTGTTGTAGCTTTGCGCCTAGTTTAAATCTTATTAGTGATATTTTCTGTTATTGTTCTAGTTTAGTATTATTGTACCTGGTGTCCACTTATATTTTCCCCCATTTTAACTGCCTATAACTTCTAAACGGTTCAAGATAGAAATATGCTGTTTTCGCTGAAATGTTTTATTTTAGTAAAAGTTTTGTCTGAATGGATTAAATTTTTTATATCGGTTTCAAATACGAAATAAAGATTGGCGGATTTTTGAAAAAAACTTTGTTGACTTTTTTTTAATGGAACGCCCAGTATATTTTTTGTAAGTTGAAAGAAAGGTCATTCACCTATCCAGCGATATAAAGTTTTTCAAAATCGGTTGTCAAATCACTGAGTAATTAATTTTTAAAATGAGAGGTGCAACGTGGATATACATACCTAAATAACATAACTGAGCAAAACGATATTATGTTATGTGATTTCCACATTGCATCTCTCATTTTAAAAATTAATTGCCAAGTCATTTGGCAACCGATTTTAAAAAATTTTATATCGCTGGATAGGTAAATGACCGTTTTTTCAAGACACAAAAAAATATACTGGGTGTTTTAATAAAAAAAGTCAACAACGTTTTTTTTCAAAAATCCGCCATTTTTTATTTAAATTCGATATAAAAAATGGTCATTTACATAAAAACTTGAAGAAACGGTCATTTATCTATCCAGCGATATAATTTTTTTTAAAATCGGTTGTCAAATGACTGAGCAATTAATTTTTAAAATGAGAGATGCATTGTGGAAATCACATACCATGTGATATCCACGTTGCACCTCTCATTTTAAAAATTATTTACTGTGATTTGACAACCGATTTTGAAAAACTTTATATCGCTAGATAGGTGAATGACCTTTCTTTCAATTTACAAAAGATTATACTGGGTGTTCCATTAAAAAAAAGTCAACAAAGTTTTTTTCAAATATCCGCCATTTTTTATTTCGTATTTGAAAGCGATATAAAAATTCCATCCATTCAGACAAAACTTTTACTAAAATAAAACATTTCAGTGAAAACCGCATATTTCTATCTTAAGCCGTTTAGAAGTTATAGGCAGTTAAAATAAGGGAAAATATAAGTGGACACCCGGTATTAGATAGTTCTTGATAATGTATTAATGAAATGAAAATACGCGCTAAGAGGTGAATTTTTTACATAAAAACGGTGCACCATATGAAAATAAGACAAGAGAGGTACTTTATCATAAATTAAACGAGGACTCTTAATAATAATAACAAAAATAATTTTTAATTTGAAATATTTCAGTGACATACTATTTTTTTCTTTAAAAAATTCAGACTATTACCCGTATGCGCGCCAATGATGAGTACAAAATTCTTATTTGTATGTCAAAAAATGCGCAATAACTACCTCTTAAAGCCCACCAAATTTCATTTTCATAGCTCAACCGGTCTTAGAGCAATAAATAAATTAGTAGTTTGAAAGAAAAATTTCAACACCCTGTAGAATTGCCCCTTAAAGTTATTTAGAAACACTTAAAGTTTATTTAAAACTTATTTAGAAACACCCTGTATAGAGTTTTTAGAATTCTTAATATAAAAACGGACCACTCACTAAATTTAAGAAATTCTACTGTTTTTTTTTTATCTTTTTTATTTTCTTCTTATTTATATCACGTTAAATATAATGTGTATCGAATCAGTTTGTAGCACGTAATCCATTATCATAAGTAACAAATGGAAAACAAGGAAAAATTTGAGAAAATCATGAATGTATTGAAAACTTCGATGTACATACCATTACAGTTATAACAATGTTTACGCCACTAGTACCGGTAGCTATCTTTATAGCCGATTAGAGTGTTTTATGTTTTTGGGATTTCCCGAATATGTACTAGGTTTTTTAACTTTTGATGTCAAATATCCTTAGATGATAAAAGGTCCAAATTTTTACAGTAGTTGTAGATAGATAAATAATATCAAGTCCCTCGTAGAGTTTTATTGAAAAATAAAATAATATAAAAAACAAGTATAATAAAAAATAAAACTTTTTTGGATTTTTTTGTAAGAGTATTTTAAAAATTTTTAAAATAAATGTCTCTTTCACTAACTTTACAAAAATCTACGCAGAACTAAACTATACCACTAGTTTCAAAATAAAAAAATTACGTATCTTGCTTTGGTTACAGAGCTATGCGACATAATGTTAACATTGTCGTTAAATGGGACTTCTGGTGCTCTTAACGGTGTCTAGTCGGACTAACTTTGATGTATGGGAACACTGGAACAGGAGAAGTTTCAAAGGGTAGCAAATCAATTTGAAGTTCTGTCCGACAAAATACATGGGACGTTTTCGTAGTCTGACGTTCGAAACTTGTAACCTGTTCCACAATTAAAACTTCCCCTGTTCCAATGTTCCCGTACATCAAAGTTTGTTCGACTAGACACCGTTAAGCTATTAACAAATTTTCAGCTTTATATTAAAACTATTCTGGTACGCGGGATCCAGGCCTAACTGATAAAAGATATTCCAGATAATAAAAATTGATGTTTACAAAAGTTGTAAATTTTTTCTAACTTAATATAAATAAACTAGGAAAGATGTGTAAGCTATCATATATTTTAAAAAGATATTTATTATTTTTCAGAAGATATCTGGCCTGAGTCATCTCCACCTAAAAATATGGAACTTGCTCCTCCTCCATACAATTCGCCACCTTCCTACTACAATACAACCGCCTTTGCTACTCCCGAACCTACATTAGATCCCTTTGACACCAGAGCAGTATTTCAACCTGTTAGTCCTCAAAAATCACTCTCTCCGACTACTTCTACACCCACAAGCTCATTTATTGATAAGGTCGCTCAAAATTTATTCGATACCAGTCCGAGTAGGAATTATAGCAGAATTCCGCAGGCACATTATAGTACCAGTACCAAAGTACTCCAGAATCTTTTGGAATCCAGCCCTTGCAGAAACGCAGAACCAAAGGCAAATTATGTTCAAGGGGATATATCGAATAGGAGTTTTAATTATTTCAAAACAGGTAAATATATTGTATAGAACTAAAATCACACTTTCAAATATGTAGGAATTGTTCAGTTTTTCACATGCAAAAAATAATATATTTTTTATTGTATCAAATCCATAATTACCATACTTAATTTTAAATAATTCCTTAAAGGGGTATTAGCACGCCGCAGTCAAAATAGGTGGCGATTATGTAAACTAACGTTGAACAATTCTTTGAATAGATGGCAGCACGTAGATATATTTTATTATTAAATTTAGTTCTCTGAATGACACAGCATTGATGCCACGTATTGCAACTTACGCTCGGCACAGCTCGATCTCAATCGTACTTTGTATTTACAGACGACAATTGTTAATCCTTTCTTTACCTGTCAAGGGTAAATTATCAGTAGTAATTGCACAAGAGCTCTGAAATTATTGAATTTTTCCCGAGTGACACTTTGACAGTTTTAATTTTTTTGGTTTTTAATTATGTCAATGTGTCACAAGAGCAAAAACTCTATATTAATTTCAGAGGTCGAGTGCAATTTGTTGCGATTATTTCATGAATAAAACTGTTCAAAACCAAAATTTTATTGTAATTTATTTATGTAACTACCAGTGGCGTGCGGTGAATTTTTCTAAAGGGGAAGCGATTCAATAAGGATATAAAAATATTTTCTTAAGGGTTGAGGGTCGAGCCACTTCCCACCTGATAACACTCTGATACGCTATAGGAGCTGTCTATCAGCAAAGTGCTTATGTGAGACGGCCTGGGTACAAGGAGTCACACACTAAATCCTAGCCCGATCAATGCGTGAGGCACTCTATTGCCGCTATTTCTAGTGACTATAGTGACCTATCATTGATGTGTATTGCTTGCTCAGACCTTAAGTTCTCGCTCCGGGCTTCGTTTCCTAAAGAAGAGATCTATTTAAATGTTTTTTTTTAATTCCAAGGCATTTTCCACAACACACAACTTTCAACAATATGACACTTATTTATACTTGAGCTCTATTCTCCTATCAACTTCTGATAATTGTTGAATTCGGTCTTTTTCAATGGACTTGTAAAGTCTGTCTTCGCTTGTTGAATTTCTTGTAAAACTTTTAATGCATTTTAATACTGAAAAACTTCGTTCAACTGATGCACTTGTGACTGGGATAGTTTGTAGTAATTCACACAACTTGGACACTTCACACAGGGACTTTTTTAAACCAGTAGTTATAAGAAATACCCAGATTTCTGAGTATATCTTTATCACTAATGTGAGTTGTTTCATAAACAACACTTAACTTATAATGCAAAGCTGGCATATCAAAATATTTTCATTATTTAATCGTAGTGAAATAAATTCCTCTGTGGGAAATTTTGATGAATTATAATTAGAAATATTAAATAAGAATATATTATATAATTCTACAAATTTTAATTCGTTAAAATTTTGAAAGCGAAAATTCATTTTTTATAGAATGTTATCAAAAGGTCTCTCTGTTGTCGACATTATCAATCTTCGTTCTTTTTCGTTCATGTTCAAACCCCATATTTTCAGTTTTATCCCAAATATTTTTAAACTGCTCTCGTTTTTTAATTATCGTATTAATAAAGTCATCAATTTGTCTTATACAAAATGCAATGTCAATTGACTTCATCTGGAAAATGTCAAATAAAAGATCAGTAAAAGGAAAAATCTCTGCAAACAATTTAAATCGAAATATTCTTTAAGCGAATGTATGTACCTAAGCAGACTAAGCACCCCTTAGAAGCAGTAACAGTCAGAGCATCCCACTCTTGGAAGGCGATCGAACAATCGCTTCTGCAGGGTACCAAAATTCGCGCGACTAGTGGGTGCGGTCATTGAACCCTGACCAATTTTTATACGGGACAACTGCATGACAAGCGGCGATTTTGAGATGCGCTTCTGTCAGGGGTGGACCGAATAGTTGAATTGTGTGCATAGTGCATATTGAGTTCCTTCCTATGCGATTAATTTTTAATATTTTTCAATGCCTATTGCCTAGGTAATAATATGTAGATTACTGGGATTGGGGAAAATTTTTGATAATTAAATATTAGTTAATAATATATTTTGTTATATCGAAGTATATAATAGGGAAGCGGTGCTTCCCCCGCTTCCATGGACCGCACGCCTCTGGTAAGTACCATTAAACACACAGTTTTTATAAATATTTGACGATTGAAAGTCATCACTTTTATAATTTTTAAAACATTAATTGTCATTAATGTCACTGAATGTATTTTTTCGTAGCAACGAAGGGCATCTGACGTAATATACTTAACGACGGGAGATTATCAAAAATTATCGATTTAATTCAGATTTCTGTAGCTTTCTATTGTTCAGAATCTCCTATGAATGAAATAATCATTAATAGATACTAAACGTTCATTCATTTGGAAATAGTTTATTATTTAATATTGCATTTACAGACGGCAATTCGTAATTCTTTACCTGCTCAAAAATATTTATTTCAAACTAAAGAAATTTGCAATCATTTGAAATACAAGAAGTGCCTATCTAAATGACCAAAAAAGGATAATGCTAATTCTCAGAATGAAGATCGAGTTATTATTTATAAAAATAGAATATAATATTTAATAAATGTAAAATACGTAAGTAATTGAAAAACAGCATCACTACAATAAATGTTTTCATATTGAATGTTAACAGGGGAAGTTTTTTCCTCGGAAAATTTCACATTTTCATTTCATTTCTCATTTCAACATTCGAGGACAGAATAATAATTAGCCTAATGAGCCACTTAGTTATAAGATTTTTAAAAGTGATACACAGCAGAATATATAAAAAATGCGAAGAGCAAGATCATGGACAAAGATTGGATTCCGCAATGCCTTGCCCTTAGGCACCCGAGAGGCTCTATTCTATTGACTGTCGCAAGTGCTTATGCAGAGGTGCAGATATGTCAACTGTGACATACCTATATATTTGTTTTATCGACTACAAAAAGGCATTTGATAGAGTACAACATGATAAACTCATACTCATAACCATCTTTGAGGAAACGGGATTAGATGATAGATCTAAACAACATTAGATCTGCCTACGACGCAGTAGTTTTTGCAGATAATCTAGATGATTTGCAAAGAATAATGTCGCGCATATAAGATATAAGTAGTGAACATGGACTTAATTTCAATACGAAAAAAAGAAAGTAATGGTAGTTAGTAAGAGCAAAATACATTACATACACGGCTTTTGGTTAACCAAGAACCAATTGACAGAGTGGACAGCTACACATACCTTGGTACCAACATAAACAGTCAATGGGACCACTTCAGTGAAATAAAACAACGCATAGGAAAAGCGAGATCAGCGTTCATAATGATGAAGTCTCGTTTCAAAAGTCACGTTTTACCACTTGGTAGCAAAATTTCTATTATCAGATCCTTTGTATTTTCTAGATTATTATACGGAGTAGAAGCCTGGACTCTTTCCAAAGCTTCTTTAAGAAAACTCAAGGCATTCGAGATGTGGTATTACAGTCGCATTTTAAGAATTTCGTGGATGGGTCGTGTGACTAATGTTGAGGTCTTACGTAGAATGCGCGGACATCTTGGATTTTAAAACACCCTATGTAACGCACAGCTGGCACAGCTGAATGTGGCTGCATTTTTATGTTTGTGCATCACAGTGTTGCCATGCTGTTTTCTATATATTTCTTTCATAATTTCAATCAATGTGAAATATACCTACAAGAATAATAGAATAATAACATTTACTTCTCCGTCATTATACTAGGTATAATGATAAATGAGGTGTCAAATTAAAGCTTATAATCCAAGGATAGTACTAAAGGTAAGAAATTAGACCTAGGTTGTCTGTCCGTCTGTCTGTCTGTCCGCGAATATGGTCACTATACCAGGTCGGACGGACAGGCGGACAGACAGCCTATGTCAAACTTCTCATCTTTAGTACCATCCTTGGATTATAAGCTTTTATTTGACACCTCATTTATCATTCTACCTGGTACAGTGACGAAGGAAGCATATACGCGGTCGGACAGACAGACGGACAGACAGCCTAGGTTAACTTTCTCAACTTTAGTACCATCCTTGGATAAGCTTTCATTTGACACCTCACTTGTCATTCTATCTGGTATAATGACGAGGGAGTTGAGTTTGCAAACAGACAGACAAGACGGACGGACGGACAGACGGACGTGGACAATTCAATGTTTTCACATTTTTTCAAAATTGGTGAAAAAAAACAACATAATAAACTTTACTTAATTGCTGTTTCAAAACTACTTACTTTTAACACATTAGGTACACAATATTACAAGGTTTCTAGCAAGTTAAACGTCACAATGATTTAAAATAATCAATTAAAAACCTATATATACATAACATATTAGAACATACCTAAAATACACAAAAATGATACATTTCACACACAAATATAATATCACAAAAAATTGTAACGTGATAGTATGAAAAAATAGAGGATACGGCAACGGTGTTACATGTGACGGTCGGCCCGGATCGGTTTCAATGCCAATATCTATACAGACATATTAGGGTGCTTTAAAATCCAAGATGTCCGAATGCGCAATGGATGAGATTATTAACACACATTATTATCAAACAGCGCAAAGTAGAATATCTTGGCCATGTTATGAGGAATGAACAGAGATTGCCGCTACTCATTCTTCAGGGCCTAGTATTTGTGAAGAGAGGGCCAGGGAGAAGAAGAATATCTTGGCTTCATAATCTGAGAAACTGGTTCAATACGTCGACAAACAGACTATTCCGGATAGCAGCAAGCAAAGTTAGGATAGCCATGCTGATCGCCAACATCCGGAACGGATAAGTACCGTGAGAAGAAGAAGAATATCTCATTTAAATTATTCTTCTTCTTCTTCATGTGCCTCGTCCGTTGCGGACATTGGCAGGTTAGTCCAAACCATTAGCGTAAGTTTTGAAGCCATGAGTGTCTTCTTCTTCTGGGTCCACGTTTGCTCTCTATTTTACTCTGTATTGTCAGTTGCAGTATACGATATTTATCATGTCTCATAATATGATCGAGGTATTCTGGTTTCCGTTTCTTAATTGTGAAAGAGATTTCTTATTTTTGTTTTCCCCTCAGCGCAATACCTCTACGTTGGTAGTGTGAGTCGTCCAGGATATTTTGAGGATAGGTCGGTACACCCACATTTCGAATTCCTCTAGCTTTTTCATTAATGTTTCCGTTATTGTCCAGGACTCTTCTCCATACAGCAAGACCGGAAATATATCATTTTAGCATTAACTATTTAGATGGGAAATAAGCCATAATTAAATTGAAAAAATAATTTTATTAACGTTTCGAAGTCCAAATCGGGTTTCGTTGTCAAAATACAAAATACTACTAAAATAAACAACAACATTTTTGTTGTTGTTTAGTGACGGTAACAGTACCTAAAAAAGAATGTGTGTGTACTGTGTACGCACGTAAGAAGTTATACTTCTACTACATATTATGTGATTTTTAAGGCAATACCAAAAATTTAAAAAAATAAAAGAATAAAACGCACACAAACACATTGAAAAATGCCACAAAGAAAAAATGATTTCTAAACGATAATAATTGTTGGCAAAAATTTTAAATACGCATTTTCTGAAAAAAAAATTCTATAACAAATATACTTACAATCATAAAATTCATAAAAAAATAAAAACTTGCATCGGGAATCGAACCCGTGACTTTCGGGGCGCTTTGATTCGTTATCGAAGCCTAGACTCACTCGTCCAATTCCACATTATTTGTCATGTGGAAAAATAGGGTAACTGAACGTTTTACTGTTTGACAGTTGTTTTGAATATAATTAAATTATGTAGTTTAAATTTTGTGGAAGAAAATATTAAAATATAACAAAACAGTAAGAAAACAATATATTAGATGAAGATTGGTAGAACTTTTGTTGGTAATCAAATTAAGTATGTAAATCAAAGCATTACATACCTACTACATAAATAAATCTACGCCAAAAAAATCATAATTTAAAAATAAAAATAGGACCTAATTTGGGATTTCTCTCTAAAATCCCCATTCTTGAGAAAATAAATGTACAGTAGAGCGTCGATTATCCGAACGTCGATCAACCCAACGACCGCTTATTCGAACTATCGACTCCCGCGTCCCGCACTCGAATACTGAGCAAGCGTTAGTAATTGACGCTTAAAGTATCTTCAATTTTCTTAAATATTGTATCCAAAAATAATTATGTTGTTGCAAAGACTGCACTTTTTTGTTTAGTTGCTAGTTGTCATTATCAAGATATAAATAAATATGTAGGTATATAAATATGACTTTTATTCACTTGTGGATAAATATGTATGACTATAAATATGTATCAATATATTGTAGTTCGATTATCCGAACAAATCGGTTTTCCGAACACCTATGTCCCCCAATTAGTTCGGATAATCGACGCTCTACTGTATTTCAACCTAATCCAAATGTATAATTACAATATGAT